>NW_026555345.1:29421456-29576174 GCF_029017545.1 Prosopis cineraria
GGATTGAATTCTCCATTTACATCTTTGAGATGATATGTTGTAAGAGTAGCTTGAAAGTTTCTCTAAAGCATATGTTGTTTTTCTCATGATGTAATTCTTATTACTCTCATCTAAGTAAAAAAACATATACGCAGATCTTCCTAGAATTATTTTTTGCCTCTTTAAGCTGTGGGTATTTTTCTTTCTCCAATCTGCAATGCAATAAGGCACAATAATGATGAGGTAAGACTCCTATATAACTGATCAACTGAGGAGATTTAACTAGTTAGCCCCTTATCATTCTAATGTATTAAAATTTACAACCAGCTGCTCGAGCTGTATCACTACTTTCATAACAATTTTACCTTGCTTAACCTCTTTAATGCTTCTTCTTCAGTGGTGGAGCATCACTACTCTTCTCAGGTAGGGTAGCCATTTACCTAAAAGAAAAAAAAAGGAAATTTGTTAATAACTAAAAGTAAATTTTTAACAACTAAAAGTAAATTTTTAACAAATAAAAGAAAATTTAAAGAAAGATCTTACAAGTATTAAGATTTGTTTTTTTTTTCTTTTGTGTGTTCTATATATCCATCAATCTAAATCCCTTTCCGTGTGATCTTCTCTAACATAAAAGGCATTATCCCTGATCAAATATCAAATGTCCATGATGTTGCCATGAAATGGTCATCTTCAACATTGAAATCTTCATCCTCTTCATTTCTCCTTATTTTATTTGTTAAAAGAACAATCGACCAATTTTTATGCGCTGGATCTAACATATAAAACACTTGTTGAGCTTGTGACCCTAAATAAATGGTTCATCTTTATGAGCCACCTTATTAAGATCTACTTGAATAAAACCCTACTTATCAATTTGAGAGCCATTTTTATGTCAACCTATGTGTAACAAAAGATAGGTTCACGAAACTTGATATAATCTAATCCCAAAAGTACTCTATAATCTCAAAATATGACATCATTGCATAGATTAGGTTCTTGTCTTTAAACTAGAGTCATGTATTGATTAAGTTATAAGCGTTGTACCACTATTTTGCATAGTGCTCCGACCATCTTTACTTTTGGTATAAAATGTAAAGTCATTAATTACATAACCTGTGTAAGAAAATACTTCAAATTTGAGACCCCTAGCCAAAAACCTCAACCTTTTTTATGGGAGACTCATCAGAGATACGAGCTCTAAACCAATATATAAAATACTAGTTGTGATATATTGCTAGCCAAGTTTCATTCTTACCCTTATTCTGAATCTTAACTATTGCCTTATGTTCTTTGACATATGGCTCAACTTCTGCAGTGTTTGTGTAAAACATACAAGCGAACTTGCTCTCATTGTGTCTTATCTATGCTAATGAGTTTCTTCCCAATGATTCCACCCTATTCACCTATAGGTCCCTTTGAGTACTTTGGTAACTAAAATGGCATCCACATTAAAGAGATATTCAATGCATAATTCAACTGCTTCTTCCATAATATACCTCTCAACAATACACCATTCAGGCTAACTTTGATTTTTACATATGCTTTTAATACCTTCAAGTAACTCTCTACTAAGTACCATCCATCTTAAATAAGCGAGACCATACAATTTTATCTCTCTAACTAAGTAAAATGATAAATGGACCATGATGTCCAAGAACGAAGGTAGAAAATACATTTCAAGCTTGCTTAAAATCTTAGCTATTTCATGTTCTAAGCTTTGGTATTTTCTCTAGGTCAATCACCTTGCTACAAATTGCTTTAAAGAAGAAATAAAATTGATAATCATGGCTTGCACCTTTTTCGGCAAAATGAATCGTATACCTACCGACAATAAATTTTCATGATGATATGACAAACATGAGTCTTGAGACCTACTAGTTTAAGGTCTTTCATGGATATGAGGTTATTGGAATTTGAAGAATATCCTTATGCACTTTATTTCATGCAAGAATTTATAAAAAGCTAATTTTTCCTTTCTAGACAAGGTGTGAGCTACTGGAGGTAAAAAAGTACATTTCCCCTCCTCTCTGGTGCTAACTCTTCTCTTAACCCCATACTAATCAAATCCATCCTTGTATTAATATTGTCATTACTCTTTCCTGAAATGTGGAGTAACGTGCCAATAAGACTATCGTAGACATTCTTTTCGATATGCATCGTGTCCAAGAAATGTCTAACATCTAGGGTCTTCCAATATAGTAGTTCAAAGAATATTGACTTCTTCTTCCAACAATTCTTAACAATCTTACTTGCAAATGATTTTTCAAATTCAATATTTTGATCATTAACCTTTTAAAAGAGCTGCCTCACTGGTTAATGGAAAAGGAACTCTACCCTTCTCCGGGTGGCCATTTAAGGTCTTCTTCAACCATCCGTAATGATGTGTTTGCGATAAAAATTTTCAATGACCAATGAAGATGTTCTTCCTACAATGTTCCAATCGCACTGAACAAGTGTGCTCCTCACAAACTAGACACATATCTCACCCTTTAATACTATATCCTGACAAATTGCTATAGGCAGGAAAGTCATTTATTATGGTGCTAAACACATTACTCATAAGATGAAATGTTTTTCTCTATACCCACCATAAACCTCCACACCTGTCTCGCACAGTATCTTCAGATCTTCTATCAACATAGCTAAATACACATCTATATCATTTCTTAGTTGTCGAGGCCTAGAAATCAATAATGACAGCATCATAAACTTATACTTCATGCATAATACTAGAGAAAGGTTATAGATAATCAAAATGACCAATCATCTACTATGAGTATTGCTTTGCATGCCATGAGGGTTCATTCCGTCAGTGGTTAATGCAAGGCATATGTTTCTACTTCTATTCTAAACTTAAGGATCATAAGATCAAACTTTTTTTATTGAGGAGAATCTGTAAGGTGTTGTAGCTTGCCATCCTTAATTGTCTCATCAACATGCCATGTTAAGTGTTTAGCATCTTCTGCAATGCTGTATAGGCATCTAAATCTTGGTATATATTAGAAATACAACAATGCCTTCGCCAAACTACATCCATTTCTCTTGTACCATGATGCATCATATTTTGGATACTTATCTGAGATTGAATACTCTTTTTGAAAGAGGAAACAATTATTTAGAGATGCATGTATCTTCTCATGGTTCATTCCAATAGAATAGAGCACTCTTTTAGCCTTAAAAGTATTATGTGGAATCTTATTGTATTCTAGCAACATCTTATACAATAGTTCAAGTAAATCAGTGAAACTCTTGTTGCTCCATCCATTAGTAGGTTTAGGTTGTATAAATTCAGAAACAACTGATAATTTATGATTATGAATTTCTTATAATTGGAGTACAATGGTTGTGTCAACATTACTCTTCAACCTCTCAAACATCTCAGGATAATCCCAAAGATCCTCTTCAATCATATCAATTATTTCGTCAAGATGGTCAACATTATATGTCCCACTACCATGATCAATGCTGCTAAGTAGCTCGCACTATCATTCCAATCACTTGCATTATTTCTTGTCTCCCCATGCATGATCTAGCAAATATAAGTTGGATCAATCCCATTACATATCAAATGATCTTTCAATTCTATTGGCCTTACGCTTTTTCCATAGCAACATTTAAACAAGGACATATGACTCCACGAGGGTCTTGATTATAATAAAATGCAAACTCAATAAACTCATCCACACCATCACAATATTTTCTAGATGATCGATTAGCCGACATCCACTTATGATCCATATCACTAATATGATTAACAAATTCAAAAAATATTAGAATTTAAAAAAAATTGATAGTCTTCCTTAATAGAAGAACCTCCTAAATAACCAAACAATAAAATTCTACAAACAATACATTCATCCAATTCGTACATAAAAAAAGTTCAAATAGTTTCCTCTACAATATTATCTTCCATTCATCATAAACTACATTTAACTTTATCAACTACAAATACTTCATAATTTTAATATAAATAACTTCAATCACAAATTATTTATATATATTTTATATAAAAAAAATTATTCTAAAATCTATATATCAATCTATATCATTATAATATTAATTGATAAAAAGGTGTCTTCACGGTGGCAATTGATGACGACCTTCAAGGTGAAAATCAGGTGTTTTCATGGTGCACTTCCTCTAGTTTCAAGCTGAGAGGCGAATGTGGACACGCGAAGCAAATCTGTCTTCTTCGCGACCCGTGTTGGTCAAAACACGATGGCAGAGCAGATCTCAGATAATGACGTGGAACGTTCAAAAACTGACAGCGAAGATGATAAAGTGAGACTTCACGACGGCGATCTGGAACTGGCGATCTCGAAACGGTGAAGATCTTAAAACAGCACGTAGATAGGAAACTTCGATGCAGAGATGGAGCACGTTGCAGTGGGGAACTTTAACGATCAGCTACACACCGACTTAGTGACTATTCTTGGGAATAGACGAGGTGCAAGAACGAGACAATGGAATGAAAGAAATAGAGTGAAAATAAAAAATGAGGGAACTGAGTGGGCGCGTTAAAAACTTGAAATCTTTGTAATAAAACTTGGGCTCCTATAGGATCCTGACTTCCACTCTGATTCCCTCTGTAGCTCTGGCCCTTATGATAGTAGCCCTTCTTCTTCTAATTTCTAAAGCCTCCAAAGATTTGACTGCTCCTCTTCTCTACTCCACTAATGGGTTTGGTGTGGATAAGGGGCTTCCCATGAGGTTCTTTCCTCCTCTCTCTATCAGCTTCTAATCTAGCCTCTCTCTTCCTCCGAGAAACTATTCGAAGCTTATGCTTCATTGACATCTCTTGAATGTCTTGATCTCAAAGGGGCTAACTGTTCCCTTAGATCAGGCCTCGCCTTCTCTAGTAATCGTTCAGCCATCCACTCTGTATCTTCATGTTTTTGGAGGTAAGTGGAGTATTTAGATATTCTGAGAATTGTTCAATAAATTCATCCTCATCTAGATCACCCTGACGAAATGCATGAAACTCAGCCTCCTTTTCTGCTCTCAGTGCAGTAGGAAAATAATTCTCGAACAATATGGCTTTAAAATCTTCCCAAATAAGAGAGGAATCATCCTTCGGTCCTGATGTTTCCCACCATTTCTTAGCACTCTTCTATAGTAAGAATATTGCCAGCTGCACCTTTTGATTAGAAGTGCACACAACCATACGAAAAATACTCTCCAATTGATCTATCCATTCTTCAACCACCGCTGGCTTAAGATTTCCATCGAAAGTAGGAGGATTAAACTTACGAAAAGTACTCCAAATCTTTGTGATCGTGGATGTCTGTTACTCAGAGTGGAGACTCACATTCTTCGGACTAGTCTTATGGTGAGAATAAGGAGGTAAGCCTTCATCAGCAGATTGGCTCGCATTGAATACCTTGGTATGGCTTCCTTCTTGTTGGCCATTTCCCTCTCGGTTGGAATTCTCCTTATATTATCTTAAAGCGGCCAACTCTTCTTCTCGTCTCTTAATGCGGTCACTAAGATTATATAGTAAATTCATCATTTGCCTCATGGTTGGCTCATCCTGCTTTAATTGTGACTGTATGGGCTCGCCCTGCCCAATTTGTTGTTGTGTGGGCTCCGGTTGTGGCAGTGAAGGTATGTCATTTCCTATTGGCTCTATAGAATCACCGGCAATTTCGCCACCTCTCCTAGTTTTGGACACCATCTCTCCCCTCCTAAAGGATGGAAGTCACATAATTAAGTTAACACTAATCTCAAGACAAGAAAATAATGGAGAAGTATTATGATTTAATAATGTATATTGCCAATAAACTAGGTTAATGTATAACAATTTCATAATTTATAAGAATTTGAAACATGTGGCTCTGATACCAAAAATTGTAACATACCAAATTTTTTTTTTAAATAATTTAACTCAACCATAGTTGGGTTACAGCCACCCAACACATTTTTATATCAATAATTTCAATATAAAATATTTTATAATTGGCTTCAACTCACACACTATAACATTTCAGATAAATTTTACCTCCCACATGCCATTAGGCTAAATCACATTTGTCCATCCTTATACTCCCAACAAGTAAACTAAATCACATTTATCCATCCTTATACTCCCAACAAGTAAAATAAGCAATTTAGTCAATTTTCAACACAAGCCAGTTATTTGGCCTTATAATCATGCCATTTTAACCAATCCAAAGTAAACCAAATATTAAAATTACAGTCATCCAAATTGTACCAAAAATAGAAATAGTTTGAAAGGCATGATTACATTTATATATTCATATAATTGATAATAAACAAAAAGCCCTAATATTGGCAATATAACACATTATAAATCATAAATTAAATACCCAAAAGAGACAGTGGATCTATACCACTAAGCCTCTGCGACTCCTCCACGTGTCACTCGTGGCTCTTCTCCTGAAAATTGTTAACCACATAATGAGACTCAAAAGTCTCAGTAACCAAAGCCAATTTATGATAGTGTATACAAACAGTTAAGTGTGTACTTATTAAGTGAAAATTAAAAATAACATAATTCCAACAAATATAAGAAATATTACAATACACACAAACAACCATCCTTATATCCCTCCATTAACCTCGAGCCGTAGCCCTCACTCGGTGCTAAATTACCCGACCAAAGGTAGATTAGCCCGAGCCCTTACAAGCCACCTATTGAGCTCCAATAGGGGCGTACCACGTGGCACATAATTACAACAATAATAGCAAGTCTCCCAACACCTCCCACAATAAATAAACAAATTCATAATAATATTGCACAATTATACAATATTACAAAATTCATAATTTTCTCAATAATCACCCAATTAACATGAAGTAACACTAATCACAAATTAAAAGCATGGTTACCTTGTGGCTTTTTCAATAAATTATTCCTTAAAATTTCTCTCTCACCACAATCTCCACCAGTAATACAATCTACAAAATAACATATTATTTATAAATATTAGTTTCAATTTTGAAACTAATAAAATAATTCTAATAATAGAATTAAAAATATAACATAATTCCTAATTTCAATCTTAATACAAATCTATAGTTAATACTATTAAGTAAAATTTTTAACTCCTCTTTTAATTATCAATAAACATTAATAATCTAAAAATCAACTTCTAAACTAATTTCTATTATCAAAATTTTCTTTTTATTTCATAAATTCGTACCTAAAATACCCAAAATTAAAAATTGAGTCTCTAGCTTAGAATCATAATCCTATAACCATAATAATTCATTTCTCGTCCTAAATAATCATCTAAACCTCAATAAATCAACATATATTTTCAGATCTAGTTTAGAATTTGATCCATAAGCCACAAATTTAAAGATCACCAATAAATTTATACTCTAGAATATTTATTATACTACTAACAACCTCAAAAATCATATTTATTCAACATAAATTCATCCCTCTTCCAGATCTTAAATTTTCTACCACTACAAACTCAGAAACCAAAGAAGAAGGATGACTAAGAAAAAATTTTAGAACACTTACTTAGTCTTAAAAAGTTTAAAATCACACCCTAAATATCCTATTAAAAACTCTTACCTTAAAATTCAGCACCGGTGAATTTGGCTCACAGATGCTCTCTCTCTGCCTCAGCTCACGCACGAAAAAAGGAATGAAGAAATGAAGCAACAGGTGAGTTTTTATAAAAATTCAGTGGGTCCCACATATTTTTTTATTCTTTTCTCTCTCTTCTTTCTCTCTTTCTTTATTATTATTATTTTACTATTGTTACTATTGAGGCGGCCGCACGTTTTCTTTCTTTTTTTTTTGCAAACCTTTTCCTTTTTTTATTATAATAATAATTTAATAATATATTTTTTTTATTTTTTTTAATTATTTTTTTTTAAAATTTTTTTTATTTTTTTTTAGAATTATATCCTAAGTTAGATTTAATAATCATCTCTTACTAATTTTCTTACCTCTAAATATTATTTTTTTTTATTTCTATTAACCTAAATTAACTATTAAAATTTAAATTGGGATGTTACAGTTACAGTTCTCCCCTCCTTTTAAGAATTTTGCCCCCAAAAGTCATAAAACACACAAACACATACCTATGAAAATAGATGGGGATACTATCCTCTATCTCCCAGGTAGTATCGTCAGGAACTATGCCTCACCAGAAAACTTTCACTAATCGTATAGTTTTGTTCCTCAGTTGTTTTTCTTTCATATCTATGATCCGTTCTGGCTCAGCCTTATAAGTCAAATTCTCTCGGAGCTCAATCTCCCGTGGTTTGATCATATAAGAAGGGTTTGGTTGGAATTTCTTGAGCTGAGATACATGGAATACATCATATACACCTGATAATTGTAGTGGCAAGGCAATTCTGTAGGCAACTGGTCCAATTCTCACCAAAATCTCGAAAGGACCAACGAACTAAGGAGTCAACTTCTTAGCTCTAATTGACCTCTCAATTCTCGTTATTGGTGTAACCCTTGAAAACACATGGTTTCCTACTAGAAACTTTAATAGCCTTCTACGTTTATCCACGTAACTCTTCTGCTTGCTTTGAGCTGTTATCAATCTTTGCTTAATCAACCCAATCTTCTGAGTTGTTTGATCTACAACATTTGGTTCCAACATACTCTTCTCACTCAATTCTGTCCAACATAAAGGTGATCTACACTTTTTTCTATATAAAACCTTGATATTTAGGGAAGATTTTATTTTAACTTTATTTCAATTTGCTCTTCTTCTCTTTACCTCTAAATTTTATGCTTTAATTGTTATTGCTGATTAGAGTAGCTTTATTGCATGATTTTTAGGTTATAAGTTTTATATGAGGTTTTGCTTGCTATAATCAATTGATATAGTAATATAAGAGCAATTTGGCTTAGCTTGAGTGATTACTCATGTTTTGTTTCTGGTGTGGCTAAAACATTTGTTAGGTTGTGGGTTAAGGGAAATTTTAATTTATCTATAACTTAATTCCTTGTTTAATTCTTGAATGATAATTTGGGAAATATATAATAAAATCAGAATAATAAATTTAAATAAAATTAATTTATTTTTGGACGAGGAAGATTAAGTTTAGGTGTTTGGGTTGTAATTAATTTCCCTTCTTGTTCTTGGTAATTTTCTCAATTGAATTTCCTTCATTTATTTAATTTTAATTTAGTTTTTTTAAATTAATTTCATCATAAGAAAATCCCCCCACTTTTTAGCTTTTCATAATCATAATTCAAGTAATTAACCCATTGACTCTTAGAGAGATAACTTAGGTTGTGTTTTACAATAAAATATAGTTTTTATTAATTTTGGTGCTATTCGATAATAGTGTCAAATAGCAAAAACTGATTGGTAGAGGTGGAGGAAGATGGATGGATGCATTTACTTCCATCTTAGAAGAATCAAATAAATCTATTTTCATTTATTGATGTTTCGCTTCTCATTAGAGTTAGGTTTCTCCTGAGACTTGCAAGTGCACATTGTGCACATGTTTGAACCCAAAAATGATATCGATCCTGACTGTAGCAAGTATTTGTGTGCCATATTATTTAAAGCTTAGAAAGTTGAGTTGGCCTTGATAGCAAGAGTAGGGACTTTTTTCAATTGGCCTCATGAGATGTCTTTGATACAGGAAGTTTGTGGACTTACACTTGAAAAAGAGATTATAATTAGGTTATCCAAGTATAAATAGACTTAAACCGATATGGCAATCTCGCACCGGATACAATTGAAATTGTTAATTAATATATAATAAAGGAAAATAATTCATAAACTTAAGGTTTAAGGTTGAGTTAAGAATGTAGTGGTGTTCTTCCATCATTCTTTGCCCATTTGTCCTCCCCTTTTGTTTTTTGGCGGTCATGCCCTAGCGCCCATTCTTAACATTAGGTATGCAAAACACATATTCATGCATTCATCAAAGAAAAATTTAGACTTTAATTAATTAAGTATGCAAGCATATACGTACTAACGTACCTGCATGTATATTAATTAGATCTAATGCTTGTTATAAGTAACGAGACCAGCATTAGATCCAATTTAACCTCGCTCATTGATATTCGGTACCTATATATATATTTTTTTGAATGTATTATTTAATTCAAAGTTGCAAACTTACAATTCTCTGTATCTCTTAAAAAAAAAAGCGTAAATGACACGATTGGCACGTTTAAATTCATAAAGAAAAATAATGCTACTAGACACTTACTGATCATGAAATATTAAAAGTTTAAATGACGTGATAATTGCAAGCCTATTTGATTAAGTTTATCTCTATTCCTTCTGTCATGTAAATATCCCATTATAAAAGAAATATCACGTCTAGAAATTTAAAAATAAATTAAAAATAAGCAAAGAATACAACATATTTTATTAAATGATTTAAATTATTTTTGATGAAGCTTAATATAATATAAATAGTTTGTCACTTCTCACATCATGATCGAGGTGGTATATATTTTAAAATTAAATATAGTGGCACAGAACTGCATACGTATTGATTAAGGGATCTTATGCTCTTTTTTTAAGTATTAAATTATATTTTTTTATATTTATAGACGCATACAACTATTTTATTTTCATCTTTTAAAAAAAATTGACATGTATATTTATTTATAAATATAAGAATTCAAAGATTGCGATCGTGGTCCTGCAAGCAAACATATTACAACAGAGCGCCACCGAATGCAAGAGAAGCATCATTTTGTTAAATTAAATTCATTTTATATCAATACATTCATTGGATAACATCTAGCTGTGCGAGATTCGTTTCGGCACTATGTGATGAAATTTGTATCATGTAGATTTTAATTTGGATCGTTCAGATTTAAAGTATTATTATATATTATATTTATTAAAATAAAAAGTTATAAAAATTATGAAATAATTTTAATAATTTTTTTTATTTTTAATATAGTCTAGATTTAATTAGATGGTCTAATTTAATATTAAAATTTTTATAATTGCTATATACTGACTACCTAAATGTACTCTACACAGTTTAGATTTAATCTATATTAGTTTATTTGGATAATCAATATACATTAATTATAAAAAATTTTATATTAAATTAGATTCTTCAAATTAAATCTAGACCATATTAAAAATAAAAAATTTATCAAAAAGTTTTTTATAATTTTTATAAATTTTTATTTTAATAAATATAATATATGATAATATTTTAAATATGGTCTATTCATATCAAAATTTAGTTAGTTCAAATCTTTGACTCAATGGTACCAGACTTCGCCTCAACTTCGTTAAGGTGGTAGAGGTTGGAGGTTCGAGTCTGGGGAGGTTCCAAAAGACCCCCGTGAGGGTGGGGTGAGGAATACGCTCAGTACCACCTGGGCTAAAGCCGGCAATCATGTGGTGACATGTGTGTTGTCCAGCGCCTGGGAAAAGACCCTGGAGAGGCAGTGGTGACCCAGGAGGGCTGTTACATAAAAGGCGCCTTTTATGTAACAGTACGGAGCCACCCTTGGGCCTCGACTCGGTACTGGACTCTGGCCCATCACTGGACCAAAGCCGACTTTCCCACAGGTGGTACTGTGGTTATTCCTCACCACTGCCTCTCCAGGGTCTTTTGGAACCTCCCCAGACTCGAACCTCCAACCTCTACCACCTTAATGAAGTTGAGGCGAAGTCTGGTACCATTGAGTCACTTGACCCAATGGTACCAGACTTCGCCTCAACTTCATTAAGGTGGTAGAGGTTGGAGGTTCGAGTCTGGGGAGGTTCCAAAAGACCCTGGAGAGGCAGTGGTGAGGAATAACCACAGTACCACCTGTGGGAAAGTCGGCTTTGGTCCAGTGATGGGCCAGAGTCCAGTACCGAGTCGAGGCCCAAGGGGTGGCTCCGTACTGTTACATATCACAGTGATGAAGAGATGAGATCCCTAGCTGTGCATTCAAGAAGGCCCTAACAACTAGATTCTTTCTTACTCTATTCCCATTAGAAACTTATGTACTTAGTATATATGATACTGCATCCGTCCCAAATTATACTCTTTTGTAATAGATTTAATATTTTAAAATATAAGATACTTTAACAAAAATATTACCTTTTCCATTATAGTATCTCTCTTTAATATTCTTTCATGAATAGAGTATTATATAAGAGCATTTTTTAAAATTTTTATTTTTATTTTAAAAATATAAAGTTGTAAAGTGTATTTATTAAACTTTATAGATATGTATATCTGAAAGTGTTTCAAAAATTGGGACAGAATGTAAGTATATTATATATATAAATATATATACACACAAACACACACACACACTTCTACAAATTCAGTTCATCTTCGGCCTTTTGTTAGCTTACTTTAAAATAGATGATGCAGAGTTGAAGACTAGATATACTGCTATTGCATACAAAAACTCGTGAAAGTAATTAATTAAGGAAAGCTTTATTTAATTTGACATTGATGATAGCTCATCAGTGTCAGAAGTAGTGTCCAATATTGGATATAAGAAAATACTTAATACAAGAGGATAAAATGCATCTTAGGCAGATTGTTTCAGGTTCTCTATTGCAATTGGAGCCTTAAGGTGATCATCAGCCTCGAGCTTGTCGCTATACTTGCAAACAAGATCATCCCACAACATGAATCCCCCGAAAAAGGCACTCGATTTAACTTTTGGAATGACCTTCCTTTTGAGATCAGCAATTGGGATATATCCTTCTTCTCCCTCACACGCGGGGAGGCCGACAAAGAAGGCATGACTTTTGTCAACGGTTTGGGTGATCCAGACGTCCCATGCTTCTAAAAGATTATGAGCATCTCCATCAGAATATTCGCAGGAAGCCTTGTTATAGAACCTAATCCAGATGTAGTCGAACATCCAAGTGTGGATGGCCATGTTTAAGTAGTCATCTGGGAATTCACAATGAGGTGCCGCTGATAGGTAGAAATACCGAGCACCTTCACTAGTACGGTGTGGGTTGAGGAATTCCACGAGAGTATCGTAATACACGTTCCCGCCACTTTCGATGGCAAAATCAATGCCGTCTAAGGTCACATCTCCGAGTGGACCTTCCGAACCGGGTTCCCCGCTGAGGAAGTTGGTCCAGAGGTAGTCTGAAAGTTCTTGGGCGTCTGCAATTGAAGACAGTGTATAGCTCCCGGAGGGTCCTCCGAGAGAGAGGAAGATTTTGATGCCTAGGGATTGGCAATGGGCTATCTGGGAGGCATATTTGGAGCAAGGGTTATCCTCGGAGTACTCTTCACAATGTCCTGGCAGGTTTATTTCTGGAGCTTGATGGTTTCCGAAGACATTGAGGAATCCTATGTTAATTATCTCGTACCTGTTTGTGTCGCATGCTGCATCCAACTCTCCTTCTCCTTCGGTAAAATTTTGGCCCCAGTAGGTGACATAGTGATAGGTAGAGCCATGGGATGTGCTGAAGTACTGAGACAACAGCAACAAGGGCAAAAGGAGGGTGATAGACGAAGCTTGTGTTTTGGAAGCCATGGAACGAGCTCGATTGAATAAGCGAAGGTAATGGTTTCTTGTTGTACATGGAGCGATGGAAACAACCTATTTATTATGGGCTAGGACTAGGGTCCTTATCGTCAAATTTCTTTCTTTCCTTTTTCTCCTTTTAAAAAAACAGTTCACATGAGGAAAATATGGAGTAAAGGAATGACAACTTTTTTTTAATATAGTGCGTTTAAAATAATAATTTAGTTACGTAAGCATTTATATATCTGAGCAATGCGACAACTTAAGAAAGTGTGGGAGGGATGGAATATTAGATGTTACATTGTGCGTTCAAGGTTTAACACAGGAACCAGGCATCCAACATAAAACAAAACTCCGATGAAAAATTATTTTTTTAATACGGGCAGCGAGATAGGGGATGTGTTCAATAAACAATACGATCTTATCTATAGGATAGAGAAAAAAATTATTTTTGACTTATTTATAAGTCATATTATTAAATTTTCATCACAAATTTTCTCTTTTACCCTTTATTAAATGTTGAAAAGAAAAAATATGTTATTGAATTATATATATATATATATGTTTGATAGGAAAAAAATTAAAAATTTATTAAATTTTAAGACAAAATTAATGAATTTTAAATTTTTTTTTATACTAATAAAGCATGCTGAAGCTAATTTGTAAATAGAACTACTGGAGTAATTGAAAGATGAAAAGATTGAAACAAGTGAAACAAGAAAGAGAAAATACTAGACAAAATTTATAAACAATTTATAAAAAATATGTGTATTATCAATCAAGACAAGACAAATTTAATCTTGACGGTTTAACTTAATATTGACATTTTTTAATTTATAAATTTTATAAATTAATTATTCAAATATATTATAGATTGTTTAGATTTAATATTAAATTTTTGATTTTTTATATATCTTATTTTTATAAATAAAACATTAAAAATAAAGATAATTTCTTAATTGCCACTTTAAAAAAAAGTACTTTTTAAAAAGTATAAGTTCAAAATGTTAAATATAAACTATGGAGTAATTAATCTACATAATCAATTTATAAAAATTATAAAAATTTAATATTAAACTTGTATCATTTAATTTAAATGAGGAGAGTCCATACTAAATTAATAGCTAAATAGATTTATTAAAATTTTGATAATTTTCATAAATTTTATTTTAAAAATTTTAAATATGGACAGTTGATATATAAATTTCATTATTTTTTTCAAAACAAAAATATGATCTTCTAAAAACACCATTCATTTAATATATTGAATAATTGAAAAGGGAGAGTGATGGAAATTAAATAAAGAGAGAAAGAGTGATATTAGAATAAACCTATTCAATAAAATTTTAATCTTCTTAAAGTATTTTATACTTTGAAATATCAAATCTTTTTTAAAAATGTTTTATAAATTAAAAGAGAGGTAACATATATAATATAACCACCATGTGTGCTTCAACTGTCCCATGATCAGTAGAAAAGCTTCTGAAAGACTCCCCTTTTGGAATATCCACACCCAGGCTTGTTCCCAGAATTGAAGACACAGACTCTGATCTCTCTTCTTCCTTTCCCATTTTCTTTTATTTCTTAGATCAAAATTTAAATCATTTGGATTATAAAAAAAATTAATTATGAGAGATTAAATTTAAACTGTTTAAATATTAATCTTGAAATTAGAAAATGAAGACGATGGGAATGGAAAAGGAGATACAAAGCCTCTCCCGCCTGCACGTCCCTTCCCTGAAATCTGAATGCTTCTCGTCGCCAGTGGTGACTGCGGAGCAAGATTTGAAGGCAATCTATGTTTTCCTCATTTTGAAGTTCATTCATTATTTGTTTAAGAACTTTGATTTAATGTCTTATTCCATAATCTACAGTAACGCATCTCCAACATAAACGGGAATTCCCATCCCTTCCAGTTGTGGGCAAGGAAATAGGGATCAACAATTATATTTACCCACAATTTTCTTGTAAAAAAAAATTCATAAAATGAGGAGTGACAAAAAGAAATCCATTCGTAGGCTTATTAATTTCTTGAATTAAAAAAAACACTGATTAGGTGCAGTCCATTAATTTACACGTGCGGTTGCATAAAATATTCAATCACATGATCTCTTCACAAAATATCAAAACACTCAAAAAATATATAATAAATTAAATTAAGCCTACTCTAATCTAGAGTGGCTAGGCCTTCTGTTAATTCAGACATCAGGCCAAAAAAAAAAAAAAGACAAAACAAAAGAAAACATGACGGACAATGATAAAATCTGTATGGGGAAAATTAAAATTTGAAGTTTTGAACGGTTTCGTCTTAAAGTTTTATTTCAAATTTTTAGTCAATTTTTATTAATATTTTTATAACATTAAAAAAAATTCAAATTTTATCCGGTGAAATTTTCATTTTGCAATGTGAATTGAATTCTGGTAGCGTGAGGGCCAAAACGCCCAGGCCACATTTTTTTGGCCTAGATAAAAAAAAATTAATCAGCCTACATTCACACACACATATATATAGCAAAATGAGGTTCATTTAATTTGCAGTGGAAGATACTATAGTCCATTTCATGGCAAAACAAGGGTTGAATTTTCTTCAAGAGAAGTAACCACATATTATATTCAATTGTATCTTGAGCATGATTACCACAATAACAAGATAGATACACACTTCGAGGAAAAAAAACAATATATATATATATATATATACATCGTTTATTTAATTTGCAGACAAATGATAACTGTGTCACCGCTGGTGCATGGGAAGGTGAAGAAGTACATCATTGGACACATACTTTTTAACGGATGTATTATTTAATTCAAATTGCAAACTTCCAATCTTATTTCTCTGCAGCGCTAAGAAAAATGGGAAAGGATTCGGTTTTTGTGGTCAGCATCAATTAACACTTCATTTGCAGTGTTAATTTTTTTTCTTTTTTAAATCACAAAATTATTATTATAATAATAAATAAATATTATAAAAGTATTATTTTAATATTTAATAAATAATAAAATTAACTTGTTAAAATTTGACTTGAGCAGTTCATATATAAATTTTGGTATGAACAATTGAGAATTATAGTAAAAAAAATTAGAACTGTAACTAACTATTTTTTATTTTATTGATTTTGCACAATTATCCATCTATGAAAAGTAATATCATTCAAAGCATGATTGAGGTATTAAATATAAGTACTTCTTTTTAACAAAAATTTAAACATTGTTTTGTTATATAGTAAGAAACAGTTCATTCTACTAAACTCAACCCCTATTTTAAACTTTTTAAGTCATTTTTTGTAATTTTTTTAATACAGTTTTGAACTGTTTAGACCACAATTTTTACTTGAACTGTTCATGTCAAATTTTAACAAGTTAAATATATTTATTTATTAGATATTAAAATAATAATTTTATAATATTTATTTATTATTATTATAATAATTTTATGACTAAAAAAAATTAACACTGCACTTAAAAAAATTAACACTACAAAATGCATTGTTAATTGGTACTGAGCACCACGATGCTCATCATAAGATGAGCATAAAAAACGAATCTACTGGGGGGAGGGTCATTATTTTACTTATTATTCAAGAACCAATCAAGCAGCTAATATAAAATAAGACGTTTGCGTGGAACGTGTAATTAATGTTAGATTTTTTTAATTAAATGATGAGATTAGCATTAGATCAAATTTAGCCTCTCTCATCCATATTCGGTTCATCATATATCTTTTTAATGAATGCCTATTTAATTTAAAGTTGCTAACATGCAATTCGTTATATCTCTAGCTAATAAAATAAAAATGAGAAAACGACAAGGTTGCCGGCCGGAATATGATGTGGATGAATGGAATATATATATATATATATATATATATGTATGTATATATGTATGTATGTATGTATGTGTATATGTATGTGTAGCACTTTTAAATTCATAATATAATGGCACTTGACATAGGTGATTACTGGTTATGGAATTATTAAAAGTTCTAATGTGATAATTGCATGCCTCTTTGATTAAATTTATCTATATTCCTTCTATCCAATAAGTCACATTCAATAATTGCTTCTCACATCATGAAGTGATATTTTTAAATGTAGCCTCAATGCCTTATAGTGGTAATGTGGTACCGTGCAAGAAAGATATCGTTAATTTTCGAGGTAACTTTATCATCCTCAATTTTTCTCAAAGAACAGTCAATCTACAATTTATCTTAGTCAATTAAATAACTGGTTTGATTTTTAAAATCTTGTCCTCCTCTCTCTCATATAACTTAACTCTCACGTTAATTATTTGAAAAAATTACATATAGGTCCTGTAGAGCAGACTTGTTTACAAGTAAGTTTCATGAATTTCAGAAACATAGCCAATCCCTTGAAACCTAAATGTAATTTAAAATTGAGATGTAAAAATAACAATGCCCCTATTAAAATACATTACATTAATCAAGTAATTTGCAACTATTTTATCAGTAATTTATGATTATCATTTCAAACTTTTATAATTATAACTTTGCACATCTAATAATTAAACTAATCATGTATGTTATAAGTTTAATACTAATTGTATGCAACTACCTTATTAGTAATTTTTAACTATCATTTCAATATTTTACAACTATAACTTTACATATCTAATAATTAAATCGATCATGCATTACTAATAAAGTTTAACACTAATTATTAACAACTATCTTATTAATAATTTATAACTATCATTTGATATTTTATAATGGTAGCTTCACATATTTAATAAACCAACTATGCATTATTAACAAAGTTTAACACTAATTATTTATAACTATTTTATTAGTAATTTATAACTATATTTTCAAGTTTTTACAATTAAACCTCCACATATCCAATAAGTAAAAGCAATGTTACATTTGTACTTTCATTTTAAATTATATTTAGGTTAAAAAATTTAGTTATAGTTTTTGAATTTCGCATATCTTATTTATAAATAAATTTATTCAACGGGACCCATACATATTTTTTTCATTATTTAATTGGTGCTTAGTGACAGCAACTGGAAACCAAATTCATAATGTTTTGGCTGAGAAATCACGAGCTGCATTGTGTAGGGGTGAATTTGGAAAATTAAAATTTGTGATCACAATTAATGCAACGGCAAGCAAAATCGATTCATAGAAACAAGAGAAATGAATGAACTTCTTTAAAAACGGAGTTTTGGTAAAGTATTTGTATTAATAAAATTTTATTTTTATCAAAATATTTTATAATTTGAATTAACAAAATATTTTTAAAACTATCTTATAATTTTGTACAGGAGGAATATTATTTAATTTAAAGTTGCACATGTAAGTCCCTGTATCTCTAAGAAAAATGAGAAAATGACACGACTGGCCAGCAGATGACATGGATGAATTCACAAAGGAAAAATTTCAGTGAGGGACTCTTGACCAGAAATAATTACAAAAAGACCTTGAAATTGTGAAATTTCACTGAAGGACCCATACAGAATTTTTGTCAAATTTGTGACAGAAATAATAAAATTTCCCTCATTTAAATGAATAATATAAATGACTTGTTTGTTTTCATATTGTTTGTTATTTGTTTACTTGCAGAATGCTGTTCGTTTCCTTAATTTACTTGTTTACAGGCCTAATTTCACTTGATTTCATTTCAAATGTTGGTTTTATGATAAGACGACTTTTTCGTTCTCATATTATATATTGTTCATTTATTTATGAAATGTTGTTCGTTCTCCCACTTTACTTATTTATGGCCCTGGAATAAAATCAAGTGAAAGCAGGAGTAGAAATAAGTAAAGTGAGAAAACAAATAACATTTCATAAGTAAATAAACAACATACAGTGTGGAAACAAATAAGTTATTTATGTTATTCATTTAAAAAAGGATAATTTTATTATTTTCGTCACAAATTTGACAGAAATTCCATACGAGTCCTCTAGTGAAATTTCACAAATTCAGAGGTTCTCTTTTTCATTATTTCTGATTAAGAGTTCCTCACTGAAATTTTTCCATTCGTAAACTTCCGATTGAACTCCACCGATGTGTTGGACGTGGTTGAGAGCTGAAATGGACTGAAGAAAACGTTTTGCAATAATGTTAGCAACGTTTTTTGCACACAAAAAAAAAATGTTAGCAACGTTTAATGACGTAAAATTTTTTTTCTCGCTACATTTTATCTATCTATCATATAGTCAGCACGATGACTAATTTGATCTGGACTAGGCAATTACTTTCCCATTATTAGCCATTAACAGAGTGAAAAGCAAATCATAGCAAACTAACATTATTTGTAAAACAGGGGAACCAACAGGGGTCATAGTTCCTTAACTTTTTTAATTTTTTTAGTAAAATATAAATGTTATATATTTTCAACCCTCTAAATAGACACATTATAGAAGCCTTCAGAAACTAGATGGAATTCCATTCCAATTCTATTATAGTTTTTTACACATGTATAGTCCAACTGTTATATTAACTTAAAGATATAATTGTTATAGGGTAAGGATATACTCCTCTGTTAAAAAATATAAGGTATTTTTTGAGGAGTTTGATGTTAAAAAATATAAGACATTTTTAGTCTTTTAAAATGTAATCATTGCCTTTTTTTCAAAAGTGCCCATATTGATAGTGACTTTATATTTATTATAGGGTGTTTAATAGGGACAAATATGAAAAGATAAGGTTAGTTTAAAAGCAAGTAACTACTTTATTGAATGATGAGATTCTGTTAAAAATACCTTACATTTTTTAACGTAGGTAGTACTTATTTTCAACAAGATAACATTACAATTGCTCTTAAAATATTAATTTTATTTTATTTTTTTATTTTATATTTGATGAAAGAAATTATAAAAATTATTACTAACAAACTTTATAAAGTATTACAACAAAAATTCTAAAATATATTGAATGAGGAATATATCAAGTAAAAAAATTAAATTGTAAATCTAATAAGCAAGTAATAAATTTTTTTATATTAAACAAAACTTTAAATCCTAAAGATACATTTAAATTATTCATTGCTCATGGAAAAGATAAAATCTTCACCAATTTAATAATAATTTATATTGAGAAGAAAATTTTAAAAATTTTATCATAAACATGATAATTAATTATTCTTATATCATGAAAAATTAATGAACAAAACTTAAAAAATAAAAATATATATTTATTTTTGTTATATATATATATATAAGTAAAATTGAATATAAATATATAAGTTGAAATATTTATATTATTTTAGTGATATATAGAGATTTAATATTCTTTCAATTATCATACATGCCTTGTTATTTCGATCCCTAACAAAATTCTCTGGCTCCACCCTTGTATTTGATATCATGATATTTATCTTGTTGTGTTTATTAAATGATAATATAAGAAACTAAATTTATAAAAATTAAATTTGGAGAGATCAAATAGATAATTGAGGCTAAGAAGGGACTAAACATTTTATTATTCCTATTTTTTAATTTTTAGGTAAAAATTTGAATATCATTTTTCATCTTATTTCATCCCAACCCACATGGTTCTTTTATTTTATTTTAATTTTTTTGATAGAATTATCACTCAACAGAATTAAATATTCTCAAGTTTATTGATAATATGTCATTTTTTAAGCTCAATTGTCAAAAAAAATTAAGAGTAATTAATTATATTGAGGAGAATTTTAAAGTTTTTTTTCTTGAAGTGCTATTATTTTGTAGTTACTGTTACACAATATGTTATTTCTAAAAAACATACTAGATTTTGTATTTCGTGCCGTCCAAGCTTGGGTTTGCCTTGTTATTCTCTTTAAAAAAAAAAAAAAAAACACACACTGGAACGTATTCTCTACTGTAATAGATAGCTAAATATACGACGAAGACACTATTGCCGTGTGACGTGGCGAAATAACCGGCTTTTGCTCCCCTGTCTTCGTTTCCTTTGGCAAACTTGCGTCGGCATATGAACCACCAGAGACACAACGACCCTTCTTTTTAAAAAACCATTATTAAACAAAACCAGACAAAAGAAAGAATAACAATTTAAATACTCCCTTTTATAAAAAATATAAAATATTTTTAATTAAATTTTATATTTCAATAAGTTAATTATCTATTTTCTAATTAAATTTATCTTTTTATATTTGTCTCTATTAAATATCCTATAATAAATATAAAGTCATTATCAATAGGGGCATTTTAAAAAAAATAATGATTAAACCTCAAAAGATTAAAAATGTCTCATACTTTTGAACATCCAACTCCTCAAAAAATGCCTTATATTTTTAAATGGAGGGAGTATATAAAAATGACAACTTGTATGCAATGGCAATTTAGGTATAAAAAATAAATAACTTGTAATTTAAGTAAAAAACAATTTGGTAAAAAAAATTATAACTTAGGTATGCTAAAATAATAACTTCACAAAGAAGAATCACATCTTAGGTATCAAAAAATAACAACTCGAATTTAGATAAATAGCAACTAAAACATGTAGGGATATTTTTGTAATTAGGGATTTGGGAATTGGTAGTAATTTGGGCATTTTATAAAACTTCAGCGTAATTAAATTCCATATTCAGGAAGTTTCTTAAAATTATCTTTGGGCTTAAATATATGATAAGGTTGCATTTAAGATAGATTAAATTATGTTACACTTGGCTCACAAGGGAAAATATATAAAAAGGAGAGAAAATGGAGAGAAGAGAAAAGTGAAAGGATGAAAGATAAAAAAAAGTGAAAAGAAAATAGGATATTTTCATTGTGCATGCTTGGCTGAGCAAGAAAAACGAGGAGAAAAGAAAAATGTTAATTTTATATCGACAATAATAATTTTATTATTTATAAAAATATTTATTTATAATGAAATTTGATATTTTAACATATTATATATAATAATTTACATCATATATTATTGATTGAATAAAAACAAATTTACAAATTATTTTATCCAATTTATAATGTTATTTATTAAATTATTAAATATATATTAATCTTAAAATTTTGAAACTACAGCCAAATATAAGAACTTACCTAAAAACTTATAATTAGCATTTTTCTAATTAATCTAAAAATTAAATATACTACTTGTTTAACAAAAGTCCAATATCAAAATATAACTATACTACAAATATAAAATTTAAAAATTGGTAGGTAAATTTAGAAATAAAATTTTCTCTCCAAAACCTCTTTATATTTGGAAAGAAAAATTAGAGGTGAAAACATGTAGGTCTTATGTGTTATTTTTCTCCCATTTCTCTCTATAGCCAAGCAAGAAAAAATGCTATTCACCCACCTCCTACTTTTCTATCCCTCTCACTTTTCTCTCCTACCAAGTATAGCATTAAGGTTTAAGATAAAATCGTAACATCTTAAGTTTTAGGACTTTTAAGATAAAATCGTAACATCTTAAGTTTTAGGACTTAGTTAATATTAAGAAGAAACCATACCATGGTAATTTGAATTTACCATGCAACTATTTGAGTAAGGAGAATTTACTCAAAATGAGATAAATTTTGTTGATTTAATTTCAAACCATATTTTTGAGGAATGAGAAATTTATGAATGAAAGTAAGTAAATAGGATCTTAAATTTTTTTAAATTTAAGAAATTATATTCACTTAAATATTATTTAAATTGTATTGAAACCAAATACACTTATGATTTAATTTTTTGGTTTTTAAAAGCACCTTGATTAATAGTAAATAAATTAGACCAGATATTTAAAGTATTAAAAGAACATGGGGGGAAGTAAAAATTTTGATATACATATATAAGAAAGAAAGAAAAAAAATATTAATTATAGAATTTAAAAAAAACGAAAGAAAAGAAAAAAAAGGGAAAAAGCATTTAAAAAGGAAAAAAAATATTTATAAAACCAACGGCAGGCACGTGGCCCACCATAGGCTTGATTTAAGGGTATTATATCCTTTTTATTGTTTCGGCGGCGGCCGCAGCTGCTGAGAGATTGAGAGAAGAGAATGCAAGTGGTTGGCGAGAAAAATTGTTGAGGAGCCATATTCAGATATTTTAAGAGTGGGTTGCGTTTTTTTAAGACCAATTAAGTATCCTAAAATGTTTGTTCCAGCTAAGATAATTATATTTAGGTGAATTTAAAATTAAAGAGATCCTAAGAACTGGACAGATTTGTAAAGTTGTTAGGTAATGACTATAGGATTATATTGGGGCAATAGAAAATAATTTTCAGAAACTCTAAATAACTATGAGTAACTCTAAAAGCTTTAGAAATTATTTTAAAAACTCTCTGGAGTAACTTATAAATAAAAAATAACTCTAGATGAATAAATTATAACTAATGAAATTTATTTTAATTTTTTGGGATAAGAATTTAATTTATTAAATATTTAGAACTTATAAAATGTGTTCACGTGCACTCTAAAATTAAAAAATATAATCGACATAACTTAGAAATTATTTTGAAAAGTTTTTAACATAAATTGAGAAGCTCTAAAATTAGAAAAATTTACATAAAATTAATAGAAATTTTTTTTATCTTTCATCCCATTTTTTTCTCTCATACCTTATACAACCGACACGGTTCTTTTATTTTATTTTATTTTATTTTGTTCTTTTTTTTAGGCCTTCAGGTTGCCATTATTTTGTAGTTACTGTTATACAAGATGTTATTTGTAAAAATCATGGCAGAATGCATTATCCTGTCTGATAGATACGTAAATATACATGCAGGGACAATATTGCCGTGTGACGTGGCGAAAGAACCGGCTTTTGCTCCCCTGTCTTCGTTTCTTTTGTCAAACTTGAGCCACCGTATGAGCGACACCAACCACGTGGCTTTTCAAAGATCATTATCAATGACAACTTGGTTAAAAATAAAAATCACAACTGGAATATGTGAAAATAATAACTTAAATATAATAACTTGAATATCGAAAAAAAATTCAAGAAAATAACAATTGAGGGTATAAAAGTGATAATTTGGTAAAGAAAAATTATAACTTGAGTATATGAAAATAACAACTTGACAAAAGATAATGACAATTTAACTATTAGGAAATAATAATTTGAGTTTAAGTAAATAATAATTGACAACATGACAAAAGAAAATAAAAAACGAGTTTAAGTAAGTAATATTTTGGGAAGCATGTGATATTGGGTTCTAATCCTCCAAAGATCACCCTTCCAAAAAAAAAATTCAAGACAACCCTTCTCAAAAAAAAAAAAAAATCCCACCGCCAATCCTTGGAGCTTCAGCAACTGGCAACAATGGCGAGGAGGTCTCTAGCACTAGTGGTCAGAGCTTCAGCATTGGTGGCCAGAGCTTTAGCGACAATGATAGATGGATTATATTTTTTAAAAAATATAAGATAATGTAAGGGTGCTACTGTAATAAAGAATTTGGGACTTGGTAGCAATTTGAGCATTTCATAGGACTTTAGGGTAATTGAATTCTTTGGGTGTGGCTTCATTGTGATTTTCCCTAATTGCTTCCCACATCATGAAGTGATATTTTTAAAGGATTAAATGATATTTTTGTCCCTTAACTATTTATTTAAGAGTATCCGGTATCTTAAACTTTTATGTGATGCAATTTCTCCATTCAACATTTAATTTGAAAATAATGCATTGAACACTTTTTTATTAAAAAAGTTGATTTTAACTATTAATTGACTTAAAAATACATAAAAGAACTTGAAAAATTACATAAAGAGACCCATAGAATTTCACATGAGTATACTATAAGAAAATTAATATCAATCATGTTTTCTAATTACATATAAATAACATGATACAAATACTATTTTTCACCCACATAAAATAAAAAAATATGATTCTAATTAACCATTATTTTAGAGATTTAATCAAAATTAATTTTCTTATATACTACTTATGCGCAATTTTATGGTCCATTTCCATGATTTTAAGTCATCTTTTGTATTTTTTTTATCTACAAACTATCCAACTTAACTTTTTTAACTGCAGCGAACCTAACACACCATTTTCAAATACTAAAAGCAAAAATTGCATCATATGTAAATTTAAAATACTAATTGAATAGTTGGCATGTAAAAATACTCTTATTACCCATTTTTAAATGGCCTTACGTTGGTACAATGTTGAGCATCAATAAAGGCAGTGGCTAAAACAAGGGAATAGGGTCAGGAAGCCATGGCTTCCTTAATTTTTTTTTTATTTTTCTTTAAACAATAATTTTTTTTTAACTATCCTATCTAATTAACCCTTCCTCATAGAGAAGAAGGGTCCACACACGCTCACATCACATACAAGCACACAACACCCCCCAACCTAATAATATAGAAAAACATGTTGATTAAGAAGCCGTCTTACAAAAGACAAAAAATAATAAAATATTCTTTATGAATATAATGTGACATTAGAACCTGAACCATGTACCAAAAAACCCAGTTAAATGAATCCCCAATATCGTCCAAAAAAGTTTTTTTGGTGGGGGGGAAGAGGAGGGAAGCACAGTAGAGGAAAACTATGTACTTTGCAATTCGAGCATAAAGCAATGACTAGTAGCAAGATGCAGGGAACGGGAACAGATCTGGATTTGCATTTAACGTACTGTTTTGGAGGTTTCTTTTCTTTGGTTTTCTTTTTTTTTTTTAACACGAAAGGCAAGCAAAAGCTTGACTAGTAGTTAACAGACCTAATAAGATTCAAGCCTAAGTTAATATAGACATCTGGAAATTCATCAAAAACGATTAGGCATTCCTCCTCCAAGTGAGCTGTCTTGCCAGAAAGTCGGCGACCTGCAGACATTCCCTACGGGCATAGTGCAAAGTAACATCCCGAGTTTCACACACAAGTATTCGTGTGTTTTGAATATCCGTCTCAAAAGGACGATTTATCAGATTATCCCTCCAAATAAGATTCACTGCATCCAGGAATCAATAAACACTTGGATTTTATCAAGACCTCGTTGCTTCCATATCTGTAATCCCGTCTGAGCATCCAGCATCTCTGCAATTGCTATTGGGTATCGACCCAAGCTATGTCTAAATCCCGAAACCCAGTTGCCTTGAGAATCTTGAACAGTACCTCCACACGCTGCAAGTCCACTGGCAACAACAGAGCCATCTACGTTGAGCCGGAGCATTCCTTGAGGTGGGGGCTTCCAGTTCCTCATACTCATCTCGTTGGGTAAATAATTGCCTTTGGAGGCATGCTTTCCAAAGTGAATTCCTTTGGACATTGCTTTCTTCGTTTCCCATGAGGTTTATTTGACGTGGCAAATGGACAATGCATATGGGGAATTAATTAGTTGTTTGAGGTTTTGAAAGGGGATTGCAATAAGTTGATTAATTTGATGACCTCGCGCATTTGTGTTTTGTTTATTAAGGTAGTACTTATACTAGGCTATTTTTATTGTAAATTGTTCCTGCATGCAGAGGTCTTTATAAAATTCACTCAACTCAAATCTCAACAATATTAATCATACAAGATATGTATGTGTACCTGCCAGTGCCAGTGCCAGATCCATAATTAGATGTTTTGATCCAGTAGTTAGATGCTAAGCTTAGGATATATTACTCGCTTAAAACATTAATTACTAACGGTTTCTTGTACGAAGAAAGAAATAATACCTATCTAATCATACCAATTATACCTTGTTATTTATTTTGAGTTATCAATATCATCATTTGGTTCTTGATTTTGTACTCCCTCTGGAGCCTCTGGACTCTATTATACAGCTCCTTTAACCACTTCATCAAAATCAACGAGAGATGGTTAATTATATCATTAATTTTGTTTAAGAATATAATAAATGTTCAATTTTATCCATATTAAAATGAAAATTTTCAAATTTATATTATACATTTTTACATAGCTAACGAGTTTAAATAGGGTACAGCTGAAAAAAACATAATTAATATATCTCATTCAATGCCTTGTATTAATGACCGTCAATTACTTCTAAAAAATATCTTGTGTAATAAAGATTAGAGAGAGCATAGTTCAATACAGTGATATCACTGAAAGAAAAGATTGATTGAAGAAGTAAATAAAGTTGAATTAATTTATTCAGGAACTACTACGCGCAAGTAATTAAGGAAAGCTTTATTTAATTTGACATTGATGATAGTTCATCAGTGTCGGAAGTAGCCTCCAATATTGGATACAACAGAGTACTTAATACAAGACGATACAATGCATCTTAGGCAGATTGTTTCAGGTTCTCTATTGCAATTGGAGCCTTAAGGTGATCATCAGCCTCGAGCTTGTCGCTATACTTGCAGACAAGATCCTCCCACAACATGAAACCCCCAAAAAAGGCACTCGATTTAACTTTTGGAATGACCTTCCTTTTGAGATCAGCAACTGGGATATATCCTTCTTCTCCCTCACACGCGGGGAGGCCGACAAAGAAGTCATGACTTTTGTCAACGGTTTGGGTGATCCAGACGTCCCATGCTTCTAAAAGATTATGAGCATCTCCATCAGAATATTCGCAGGAAGCCTTGTTATAGAACCTAATCCAGATGTAGTCGAACATCCAAGTGTGGATGGCCATGTTTAAGTAGTCATCTGGGAATTCACAATGAGGTGCCGCTGATAGGTAGAAATACCGAGCACCTTCACTAGTACGGTGTGGGTTGAGGAATTCCACAAGAGTATCGTAATACACGTTCCCGCCACTTTCGATGGCAAAATCAATGCCGTCTAAGGTCACATCTCCGAGTGGACCTTCCGAACCGGGTTCGCCGCTGAGGAAGTTGGTCCAGAGGTAGTCTGAAAGTTCTTGGGCGTCTGCAATTGAAGAAAGTGTATAGCTCCCGGAGGGCCCTCCGAGAGAGAGGAAGATTTTGATGCCTAGGGATTGGCAATGGGCTATCTGGGAGGCATATTTGGAGCAAGGGTTATCCTCGGAGTACTCTTCACAATGTCCTGGCAGGTTTATTTCTGGAGCTTGATGGTTTCCGAAGACATTGAGGAATCCTATGTTAATTATCTCGTACCTGTTTGTGTTGCATGCTGCATCCAACTCTCCTTCTCCTTCGGTAAAATTTTGGCCCCAGTAGGTGACATAGTGATAGGTAGAGCCATGGGAAGTGCTGAAGTACTGAGACAACATCAACAAGGGCAAAAGGAGGGTGATAGACGAAGCTTGTGTTTTGGAATCCATGGAACGAGCTTGATTTGATAAGCGAAGGTAATGGCTTCTTGTCGTACATGGAGCAACGGAAACAACCTATTTATAAGGAGCTAGGGCAAGGGGTATTATCGTCAAAATCCTTTCTTTCTGTCCTTTTCCTTATAAGAAAACAATACACATGAGGAAAATATGGAGCGAAGGAACTGATCTTATTATATATACACCTGTGCTTTCAAAAATACACTTTTTTTCACTTGAATAGCACTGATAATAAATTAATTAATTATCTTTTAAACTAATAACATCTTTTCATATCTATTTTTATTTAATAGAATGTTTTACTTACAAATAAAAAATTGTGTGATTTATTTATAAAGCATTTTTATAAATTTATTAATTACACATTTAAAAGTTAAAATTATCTTATATTTTTTAACACGTTACTTTTGGGCGGAGGGAGTAAAACAAAACAACGATAAGAAATTCTTGTTTAATATTGTGTATAAGATAGGGGGCGGTCGCATTTAATTTCGGATGAGGGCGGAGTGCTCATTAGTGTGGCCGAACCTTAACCTTTCATTTCATTTTGAAATAATTTTTATAGTTTATTTAAATCAATTTTTAATATTATAATTATTAAAAAATTATAAAAAATTTTAATATTAAATATGGATTGTCTAGAGTATATTTAGATCATCAATTTATAAAAATTACAAAAAAATTTGATATTAAATTGGACCATTTATATTACATCTGACCTATATAGAGTATATCAAGATAATCAAATTATAAAAAATTTTAATACCAAAATGGACCATCCAGATGATTGGTAATAAACAGATTGATTAAAATTTTTATATTTTTTATAAATTTTTATTTTGATAAATATAATTAAAAATAAAAAATTTGAAATTTGGAGGGTTATGCTCTCGTCAAAAGTGATGAGTATGAATGATTGTGAAAAACAGTCCAGATTTAATATAATTTTTATTTTAATAAATATAATATTAAAAATATTAAAAAATTAATTTGAATCAACAATAAAGATATGAAATAAACGGTCAGAATTTGGCCACTCAGTGCTCTGAGGACGCGAGATAGGGGAGGCGTTCAATAATTGAACGATGCAACGAACTGTGAAACAAGTGAAACCGGAAAAAGAAAGGTTCATGGGGTGTGGCAAAAAGTAAAATTCTAAATATGTTGACATAAAATAAATTTAAAAAATAATTTTATATTATTTTTTCTCTCTCATAAAAAATAATTTTAAAAATATTTTTTAAATATTATTTAAAAAATTATATTTTGACTTATAAATAAAATTAAATAAATTTTTTAAAACGTTCTTTATAAATAAGATGGAATTGGGTACTTAATTTGGCATCATTCTAGGACCAGACAGCACCAACTAGCTAGCTAGCCTTTGTTTTATTGCGTTTGGAGGTACCGTTGCTTGCTTACCAAAGTGAATTGTTTAGGTACTGTTTCTAGTCCTTCCCTGTAATAATAAGCTAGGTTTAATAAACAATCAATTTTAAAGGCCAAAATTATAGTAATGTGAAAGTAAATCCAAGCATCGCTGTTACATATTATAGTTAATTATAAATTTAAAATTAAAAAATATCCAAACACTCATTATATATATTTGAATTAATTATAAACTTAAAATTATAGTTTGCTTAAAAATATTCAAACACTTCTATACATGTCAAAATTAACTATCAAAAAAATATGATTTTTAAAATAATGTATATAATTTTTGGATAATTTTTTAAAAAATTATAATTAAAAAAGAAATTAAAAAGGAGGTAATAGTAACTCATGAAATAACCGTGATTTTACATTCATAATTGATTTTGGCATCTATGAGATTGTTTGGATATTTTTCAGGAAACTACAATTTCAGATTCATAATTGATTTTGATATATATAATGGGTGTTTGAATATTTTTTGAAAAATATAATTTTAGATTCATAATTAATTTTAACATATAGCAGGAATATTTAAATATATTTTCACAAAATTATGGTTTTACTTGATTTTCAATTCTGATTAAAATAATTTTATTAATCAATTTTATAAATCAATTATATATATATATATCTCATAACATAATTAATTATATTTAAAATTAATTATTTTAATTAATTTTTTAACAATCAATTATATACCACTGAAATTCAAACACACCTTAAATCACATTTAATAATTGATGATTCTCACATCACGAAGCGATATTTTTTAAAGGCCTCATGGAGGTACAGTGCTCAGTATTAATAAAAGCATAGTCACACGGCATGCCGTGTTTAAAGGAAGATATTGTTAATTTCTGTGCTAACAACATCCAGAGATGGATCTGTGGGCCTATACTGATTTTTTTTAAAAAATTAAGTAATTTAAAAGTTTAAGAAAATTAGAAAAATTTTAGACCCGCAGGATATTTTCTAAAAGTGAAAATCACTTGTTTATCTACCAAATAGAAGTTTAAACCACAAGTTATAAGGTAATGATGATTTGTTTTTATTCAAAATGTAAAACTTTAGTCTCAAAGATTTTATTTTTTGACAGCTTTCAATTTCTGAAAATAGGCAACTTAAAAAATAACAATTAAACTAAATGATTTTTTTTTTTTATCTCCTACCCAGTACCTCACAAACACACAAATTAACTGAAACCTTTTTTATCTGCCCCACTTCGAATCTCTAGCGATCATGCACCCCACTCATTCATTTATCTAAAGCACTATGAAATGTCCAAATTGCTATCAAGTCTTAAATTTTTTATTACAAAATTACCCTTATATTATTTTATGTTTTTTTAAATATACTCCCTCTTGTTTTATTTATAAGTTATTTCTAGCATGTTTTACTAGGTAAAATCTTAAACTGCATTAACTCTGTCTTAAAATTTAATAAGTTTTACTTTTATCCTAATAAATGCTCTTAAATTTCATTAGTGGTATTTTTATTTAAAACATTTAATAAGAGCAAAAATATAAAATGAGTATTGAGAATTGACAAGTACATTATGTAACACCCTCAAAAATACAAACCGATTTTTCGCAAATTATTAAAACCATTATCATGGTAGAAAATTTTCTTATCATGATACATCCAAGACAATATACCACAGGTCTTAAAATATCTCAAAAAAGCAATTAGAACCATGAGGGACAGTCAGGATCCTCATGGTATGATATTTAAATTAGGTCATGAATCAAGAGAGACAAACATAATCCTCTTGGTCAAATAAATACTTTTAATAAAAAGGATTAGAGTTTACATGCTTCACAAAAAAGATATGTCCTAAGTTGGCACAAGATACATTGTATAATTCAAAATAAGAGGCAACGTAAAAGATGGTGTTTCATACACCATAGTTACACTTCTGGTGCTTTCTCGGCCGGACTCGCTCCTGTAAAAATATTAACCACGGGGAATGAGACTTAAAAGTCCCAGTAACCAAAAATTAATATGTAATGATGCATGCGATTGTAACTAATCATGCGATTGCTAGGTGGGCACACAAAACATTTAACCGAACAATATTTTCAAACAAACCGAACAAGTATTTAATTTGCATGACTACACCTTATATCCTCCTTTCACCATGCTCGGACGCCAAATCACCCGGCCAAAGGTGAGTTGGACCAAGCGACACGCCACTCATTGGGTCCAATGAGGGCTTACCACGTGGTAATAATTAATCGAACAGAATTCTCATTAACACCATACATTAAAATACCCTGACAAGTCATGCATCATTCAAATATCCAAACAGGAATATATCCGAACAATAATATCTCGTCATGATAAATAAAAATAAATTTTTGACCCACTTGGCAATAATTTCAAACAAGTATATAACAGTATTTATTTTCAATAATTCATAGTTTTTCCAAACAACAAGTCAACACATAACCATTCACAAACACACTCATCACAACACATTAATAATGGTTACCTTGTGTCTTGAATAATAAGTTCCCTTTCACAACTCCTTTTTCACCACTATCTTTGTCAATATAATCTACATAATTATTTCACAATACTATATATTAATTTTACATTAAAATAAATAACTCTAATTTAAAGAATTAGAAAGTCTTAGATCTATAATCCATATTAATACTAATTTAAGATTTATGCCTCATTTAACTTCCCAAATTCTTTTCTAAAATTCTCGTACCCTAATAAACTATTTTTTTTATCCTCAAATCACTTCTAGTATCATAATTTCATCCTTCTATATTCTAAAATTCATCCAAAAATAAATTAAAAATTTTAAAATTATCCTGAAACCTCAAATCACCTTTCTATAACCTCAAAAATACCTATTCATACTTAAATAAATATTTAATAATTAGAAGTTTATTCCTACATCTCAGATTCCACAAAAATTCAACCATATAGATCTAGATTTTAACTCAAAAATTCTTAAACATGAGTTTTAACCTCAAGAAAATATTCTATAATATTTATTATATCCCTAAGAGTTTTAACCTATATTTTTAATCCATCATATCATCAGATTAACTATCCTATAAAAAAATCTTAATCAGAATATTTACTCTATCCTACAAAATAATCATATCACTAAAAAGCTAATAGTATTTAGAAAATAACTATAAAATTAATTTTGTAATTAAATAAATTTTTTAAATGCTAATCTAAACAAGAAAGTTAGAACATACCTGAAAAAAAAGAAAATAATTCCCCCTTGCAAGAAGACGCCAAGCAACGTGAGAGGAAGAGAGAAAAATAATATAAAAATGGAATTGTGGGTCCCAAAATTATATTAAAAAAACTATAAGTTTGAATTTAATTATTCAAACCTTTGGGCTATAAGTTGCAAATTTTTCTTTAAATTACATCTTAGCCTCTCATGCTTCCTAATGCACACACCCCTCCTGTTTATATATGAAGGCACCTCTTCTCTTCCCTCATCTAACTAATGTGGGACTTAGAAACAACAACCTTCCACCCCCCCTTTTTTTGTTCCTTCTACCTTCTCTCTCCTTTTTTAACACACACATAAAAAAATTATTTATGTATTATATCTTAACTAAATATTGCTTATGTGGTTTTAAATTTAAATGTTTAAATTCATAATTAAATACCTAACCATAATATTATTTCTAAATAATCTCAAATAATATAAATTCCTATTATTATCATTTTTTTTCTCAAAACCTAAATTCCATAATTTCTTTATTATATAAAAATCAGGATGTTACACATTATAAATAGGATTAATTTTTTTTTTACTCTCTGTCTGATAAACAAGACTAAGGAGTAATTCATATATCACTTTTGCTGAAGCTCTGGCTACCACCGTTGGAGCTCCAACAACCACCATCGAATACCTCATCGCCAATGCTCCCTGTTACCGGAGCTGTAGGGACCAGTGGTGGGATTTTGTTTTGAAAAGGGTGGTCTTGATTTGTATTTTTTTTTTGGACAATTTTAAGACAATATAATATTTCTTTCATCCTAAATTATGAGACAATTTTAAAAATATTTTGTTATTTCAAAATGTAGGACAATTTCACAGAAATAAAATTTTACTAATACGAAGTACTTTGCCAAAACTCCATTTTTATAGAAGCTCATTCATTTCTCATGGTTATACGAATAGATTCTGTTAGCTCGAGCACTAATTGCGATAAAAATCTTCAACCTTCCGAATTTACCCTTGCGCTGTGCAACTCGTGATTTCTCGCCCAAATCAAAACACCCTGAACTTGGTCTCCAGTTACTGTCACTAAGCACCAATAAAATAATTAACATGAGAGTTAAGATGTCTGAGAGAGAGGAGGACAATAATTAATGGCATGAGTTAAAAAATTGATTGCTTCAACATTAGTTGTTTTTTTTTTTTTTTGGCCCCTGAGCTTCGACATTAGTTTAAGTATCTGTGTTCTAATTTATTTATGATATTTTTATGAGATATAATAATTATGTTAAAATAACTTTTTTAAATAATGTGTGAATTGATTAAAATTTACTTACTTTTAAAAAGGGGAATATATTTTATTATGTACAACTAAAATTTAACTATTTGATGTTATGTACAACTTCATGGACAATTCTGTTCATAACATGGTCTCAGGTCTTCAAGTTTAAAGAAGCCTCATCTATATTTGAAAAAAACACCTAGTGGGTCCTCCTTTGAACTCGGAAAATACGAAAGTCATGCCGAATTTATTCAAAATTTTAATACCCTGCATTTATCTCGCATATATATACTGGCCTTTTCTCTTGTAAGAGTAATGAAAATTTTGTCCTTAAAGCAAAACATGTTGAGAAGTCGTTTTACACAAATCATTAAATATATATATATATATATATATAATGTGGTTTTAGAACTTGAACCATGTGCCAAAAAAACCAGTTAAATGAAGGACAAAAGTTAGAAACTTAGCTGTTATAGAAAAAAAGGGGGGGTTAGATACTTGACCTTATATTTTGAATGTACTTTTATACAATTAAATCAAAACAAATTAATTTTAATGTGTTAATAATATTACTAATAAGAATTTGATATAGGATAAATAATATAAAAAGAATCTACATGCATGTCTTGATTTAATTAAAAACTGACACATTAAATAAATATATAAAATTAAGTATATGAGTTTTTTCTTAAGCACTTTAAGGCCAAGCAAGTTGTATTCAACGAATGGAAGACAGAGGATGCCCTAAGCGCTATTTCACAACTGAAGCTGACGGACCAGTGGGAGAAAGACACTTAAAATACAAAGTGATTTCGGCTTACTAGCCATTGCTTACCGATAGAATAGATGGAAATAGCGTCCCAATTTTTGTTATAATAAGAGGATGATGTGATAAATCCATCCTCAAAACAAAGCCGTTTCCCACATTTTCTAAGATAAAGTAAATTATAAAAAGAAAGTAAAAACGATATATATTGAAATTTGAAAGTTTAACTTGACAAACTTGGGTTTGAATTATGCAATTTGTGTGGTGCTAATTTTGAGTGTAGTCTACGTTTTAAAATCAGACACGCTGGAAGTGGGGTTCCATATCCTGTAGACTTAATAAATGCATGCAGTTACATCTCTCCCATTTTATTTGATATATCTTGCTGCCCCATATAAAGTCCTTCTTCGTGGGATGTGGTGGTATCAATCTTGTTGGAATATCCGGTGAAAAATATAATTCAAGTTTTGCTTGGATATTATTCTTAAAAACTATTTCGTCACACTTGATTAAATGTAGTAGTGATTTTCGAGATTAAACAAACTCTTTCTACAAAAAAAAAAGTCTCATAATAGAGGAAATCACGATCAGGAAAAGCACAATAGGAGAAGGAGAGGAGAGTGCTTGGAAGTTCAGTATGGTGTGACACCTTAATACCATGAAAAAAAAATTTAAGGAAAGATTGAGAAATAAATAATTTAAAATAGTGATTAATATTATTAATCAATTCATAATTCCTTGTAAAATACCAACAATCCCCCTCATTTAATTTCAAAAGGAAAAAAAACTTTAGGAACCTATTTTTTACAAATAATATTATAACATTGCAAAATAGTTTCTAAAAAAATTGCCCAATATTGCGACTAACTCAGGTGCAATTATGCACGTGAGTTCATCTCTCCTTTAAACAAATTTACTAGCTCAAGTTCACACCTTATTTATATGTACTAAGGCTTCCATTCTTTTGAGCATTGGGACTTTACTTTTTAACACAACCACAACAATTCCCCAAAATGTGTCAAAAGAACCATAATCATCTGAGTTATTTATATGGGATGTAATTATTTCAAATCTAATGTATTTTGATTGTGAACCAGAATTAGATTAATAAAACTTTGTATACAAAAATGTCAGTGAAACTTTGTTAATGACATCAATTAGTGAGAAATAAATAAAGTTAAAAAAACAGTTTTGGGGAATAATAAGAAATAAATAAAATTACATAGTTATTAATATTATTAATCAATTCATAATTCCTTTTGAAATATCATAAGATATTACAAAACATTCAGCAATATTCCACATATTTAATTTCAAAAGGAAAACACTTTGGAAGGCTATTTTATACAAATAATGTTGTAACATCACAAAATAGTCTCTAGAAAAATTTTCAAGTAGTATCACATCTAACTTGTGCACAATTATGCGTTTGAGCCCACTTCTCCTTTAAACCTTTTTATTAGCCCAAGTTCACACCTTAGTATATATGTACTAAGGCCTACATTCATTTGAACAACGTAATCATCTGAGTTATTTACATGCAATATAATAATTTTGAATCTAGCATCTTTCACTTATGAATCAAATCTAAACCAATAAAACTTAGTACATATAAATCTCAATGAATCTTTGTTAATGACATCAATTTATAAGAAATAAATAAAATTTAAAAAACAGTTTTGGGAAATAATGAGAAATAAATAAAATTAAATGGTGATTATTGATACTATTAATCAATTCATAGTTCCTTTTGAAACACTATTAGATTAACATTCAACAAATCTCTCCAAAACCACATGGTTTTGAGGAGATGCCCCGCATTCCTTTCCTCCCAATGTGGATGGGATCTGAAAATTGAGAATCATGAATTTATGTGAAATATTCCTTTTATTTTTAGTATTTTTGCTCTTTTTATTATTTCTTATAAAACATAAATTTTCTCTATCTTTTTTAAAAAAGGAAAAGTTTATAAATTGATGGATTTCCAATTTCAGAAGACTTAAATAATAGGGTTAATATTAAAAACTTACCACACTAACTTGTAAATTTTCTCAAAGTTAGTGGGAGCATTTGCCGCCACTATACTACTCTCGATTGATTAAACTTTTATTCATTGATGACAAATTGTTTAGAATCAAATTGCCACTTGACGATCAAAGGCACTAGCCTTCCACAATTTATCCCGTACGTACATGATATATAGTAGCTAGAGAGAGGTTGCAGTCACACTAGAACTACGATAAAAGACGACAGAGAGAACCTCCGAGGCAGATTTCATCATGGCAACCAACGGCGCGCGTACGACGTTAAAAGCTTTAGGGGTAGTACACACGATCTGATCGCTGTACCCTGATATAATAATAGTACCTGCTCCATAACATCACCCCACCAAACTTGGCAGAGGTAGAAACATTCGGAAGAATCTCATCGTTGAGCACACCAATTGGGACATAACAACCAGCACCGCCATTTGCTTCGGGAGACGCCGGGAGGCCGACATAGAACTTGGTGGCGGTGAAGTCGGTGGTCTATTGGTTCCATGAATCTATAAGTTTCTGAGTATCCCCACCATCGGTGTATTCGCACTGAGGGCTGTTGTAGAACTGGACCCAAATGTAATCGAACAGCCCAGTGTTGATGGCAGTGTTAAAGTAGTAATCTGGGATTGGACTTTGCGGTGCTGCTGATAAGTAGAACTTCTTTTGTTGGCTGTATACGTAGAGCTCTTTTAGAAGCACATCCCAGTGCAAGTCTGCACCATTTTCGATGTCAAAATCAAAGCCGTCCAAGACCACATCTCCGAGCAGGCTTGCCGAACCAGTTTGGCCACTGAGGTAGTTGGTCCAGAGGTGGTCTGCGACCTCCTTGGCTTCTTCAGCTGAAGAAAGGTAATAGGGCCCCTAGCCTCCTCCGAGAGAAAGGAAGATTTTGACGGCTAGGTTTTGACATGTGGCTATTTGGGAGGCATATTTAGTGCAAGGAACACCCCAGGACGCACAATGCCCCGAGAGTTCTATGTTTGAAGTTTGTCCATTGCCGAAGGTGTTCAAAAATGCTATGTTTATGATGTCGTACTTTCCGGTGTTGCATGCTGCATCCAACTCTCCATCCCTGTTCTGTCCCCTGTAGGTGACAATTGGACAAGCCTGCAGGGACGAGGTCAAAAGTGAGACAGGAGCAAGAAGGGCGAAAAGAGGAGGATGTGAACTTGTATTTTGGAAGCCATGTAAGAAGGTTGAGACAAGCAAATTAAAGGCAATGTCCTTTCTTGTTTCAGGATCGGAGCAGCAAAGAGACGAGCGACCAGTTTATAGTGGGCCGAGCTAGGGGCATAAGTGTCAAATTATTTTACTTATATACGAATCAAGAGGAACGGATCGGAAATGTATTATGCATAGTAACGTAGCTATCTAGGACCACTGCTTCCAGGACCACGCAACCTACTAGGAGGGGGACTGAGTCTGAGATCCTCCATCTTAATTTGATCTTTGTAATGTTACGTTAGATATAGATAGGGATGCGTTTCATTTTTTCTTCTTCAAGTATTTGTTGTATTTTTCATTTTAATTAACATCTATCGTTAATCGATATTCTCCGTAAATTAGTTTAATGATGAATGCATTATTTCAACGTTGTAATTGCCTATAATTTTTTATTCTTACTCCATGATCAACAAGTGGGTCCAACAATTACCGATGTCATGTGATCTTATTGCAGGGGATAACTTTGCTGGTTAATTGATTCTTACTTTATCTCAGAAGATTACAATTGGGGGAAAAATTTGACACAACTGGTGGCTGATGATATTTTACACCAGCTAAAATATAATTACATTCACACATAAAATTATTCTTATTTTATTTTTATATTTAAAAACATGTAATGTCACATATATTCATTTTTATGATAATAAAAAAATCAAATTGTTAGCACCGGTCCTGCGAAGCGCAGCATAGCGGGACCACCAAGGTGCAAGAGCAGCATCAACCATATATTGTTGTGGAATTAAATATTTAATCTTTTTATATTTAACAAATATTTGGAAAGAAAATAATATAAAAATAATAATGAGTGTATCAAGTATCGACATATTTATTTATCTATACATTCTGGCAAAAAAAAATTATCTATACACACATATTTGCAATACCATAGCTGGCTTTGCGTTCTTTAAGGACAACTAGCTAGTTTCCTTCTTACCCTATTCGAACACCAATTTGAATCCTCTCTTTATTTAATCTATAGCACTAGTCTTACGGAATTGATTTGTCTGCTCATTCCAATGACTGGACAGAATACATATGAATAATTAATATACATCAAGTATAAAAATTTTAATATTAAATTGAACTTGTTAAATTAAATCTAGATCAGATTAAAAATAAAAAATTTAATAATTTTATAAATTTTTATTTTAATAAATATAATATATAATAATAAATTAAATCTAGACCATTTAAATTTTTAATGAGTCTATGGATGAGCATGGAAACCAGATGGGGCTGAGTTACTGATTTAATGAAAGAGGGGTCTCCAATAGAAGAGCAGCAGAGCGAGAAACTACTTTTACTGACGATTCTAGGACCACGCATGAAGCAACAAATAGCAATATGGGAACGTGGCATCTGCTCGTTTCTAATAATTGCCTTTAATTTGTTTTATTGCCTTTGGAGGTACTGTTTCTTTTAAATGGAGATCATGTGGACATGAAAGCTTCGTACCCATGCGGCAAATAGACAAAATGCATATGAAAAGGGTTTGCAAATTCATTCATTTGATGACTCACTGTGATCAATCCTATGATTACATTTTCGATGAAATGTGGAGTAAGATATAGTTGGGGTATTTTAGATATTTAGGATTATTTTATTAAGATTATTTGAATAAGAATATTTAAAATATCTCTTAGATTAATTAGGATTTAATTAGATTTCCTTATCATTATCTTTCTTATGAATATCTATTTTAGATTTTATTTATTTTCAATAAATTATAGAATATTAGGTAAATATAGACTACTTTTATATTTTTATTTTATTTCTTAGGATTTATGATTAAATTATTGCTTTTATTATTTTTATAACTCTATAAATAACTCTAGAGAATTTGTTATTATTATGATCAATTTAGATTGATTGGATAAAGTATTTAAGTTTCTCCCTCTTTCTCTCTCTTCCCCTATCCCCTTCATGTTTGGTAGATGGTTTTGTGCTAAGAAAATCGTTTGTACATTTTTATGAGCTAGATTATTTTCATTATTCGTTATCCACAGATTTAGAAGCACAGCGTAACTTGAGAAAGAGGGGGGGAGCTTTATAGAACTTATATAATCAACAAAAAAGAGAAGGTGCGCGAATTATTAACTGATGAACATTAATTAGTTGCATAATTAAAGGTGATGAACTGATCCATTGAATTTAACTAATTTGAATGGAAAACGGGGTTGATGAGCGAAACGCTGAAAACTATTCCGTTGCTTCTATAATAAATAAGAAAGCATAACTTTCAACCTCCCTTTAACGATGGCATCCCAAATACAGGACGTTGTTCTAATTAAGTCCCTGTGGGTGACCCTTTGACTAGATATGGCCTCTCAAATTAAATACCCAATTGCCAAAGCCCAACTTCAAAATCTTCCTCTTCGGAGGAAGGAGCCGACCAAGATGCCACCTTGGTTTGCCTAACTCTTTAAATAATGTTGTATATAGCACCTTTTTTTTTTTTTTTATCGCAGTTCCGTGTCACTGCCAATGTATTTCAAGCTGTATGGATTGCCTTTTTTACTTTTAGGACGATATGATCAGCCCAAGTTCACATACAGTTGGACATTCTAATTAACAACATATATACGGTTTTAGCGTTTTTTTTTTTTTTGTTTTTTTCTAGTTCATTTAGATGTCAAACTGAAAGTAAAGAAGAAGGTTATTTTTAACATGTCGCAATCATTTACTATTCATATTGCGACAAAGATGAACGCAAATCAAACTAGTCCAGATCAATAATATGAGTGTATGACATCATGCGAACCCCAACGGCTTAGAGCCACAAAAACGGGAAGAAATGCTTGAGGTGTATCTCCTCAAAACGACGTCGTCATTTTGGAGAGATTGATACGAACCAAGTCCAAAGACGAAGAAGGACTTTATATGGGGACAGCAATATTATCAAATAAAATGGGAGAGACTGGACGAGCATAATTTTTATGGGTTTAGTAAACGTTATCTACAATAATTTTCCAAAATCAACTTTTGTAATGGGCTTGGGCTGGCTCACTAATATATAGAAGACTCATTTATGGCAAGTGTTATAAAGGTTGAATCTTATAATCGCCATTGATTCTATGGCAAAGGGTTGTCTCACTGTACTTTTCATCCACTCCACAACACCACTATAAATCACCATCAAATTTGTAATGAATAATTCAGATTTAAAATATTGAATCTGGACCATTCACTACAAATCCAATGATCTAGATCTACATTAAAAAAAATGGAGGAAATTTAGTAGAGAAAGAGCATGTACTTTGGTATCATTTTGGGACCAGAAAGCAACAACTAGCTAGCTAGCAAGATGGGAACGTGACCTGATTGGATTCACATTTAACTAATAATTGCCTTTGTTTTATTGGCTTTGGAGGCAGGCTTTCAAAGTGAATTCCTTTGGACACTGCCTTGATCGATTCCCATGAGGTTTATTTGATGGGGCAAATAGACAATGAATTTGGGGAATTAGTTTCTTTAAGGTTTTGAAAGGGGATTGCAATAAGTTAATGAATTTGATGAACTGATTGAAAGAATCCCGTGATACCAATAAGCCAATAAAGATTGTTGCTCCCTCCCAGTTGCTCGTGTGTTAGAATCATTCGTGTAGGTTTATTGAGGTAGTAAGTTATATGCTCGGCTATTTCATTGTAAATTGTTACTCACGACGTTTTTATAAAAGCCTCTCAACTCAAATCTCAACATATTAATCATACAAGATGCGTGCTGCCAGATCCAGAAGTTAGATGCTAAGCTTAAGATAGAAAACTCGCTTAAAACATTAATAACGGCTTCTGGTATACGATGGGGACAAAAACTCGCAGCTTCTTAAAGAAAAAAATATAAAATAAATAAAACAATGTCGTTGTACTATTATATTGAAACTGTAAAGAAAAAAATTGATGATGCGTCAAGGAGGTTTAAAAGTTAGAAAGTAGGGTTAATATTCAAAACTTACCACACTAGTTAATTTTCTCAATTAGTAGGAGCATTATTTGCCCCCCTCAAATAGTAGAACAGCCACTCTACTGGCAGCCATACCATAGCATTATCACGTACTCTCGATTGATTAAACTTTTATTCATTGATGACAAATTGACTGGAATCAATTGCCACTAAAGGATCAAAGGCACTAGCCTTCCTCAATTTATCCCATACGTACATGATATATAATAGATAGAGAGAGGGTTGCAGTCACACTAGAACTGCGATAAAAGATGATAGAGAACCTCCGAGGCAGATTCATCATGGCAACCAACGGCGCGCGTACGACATTAAAAGCTTCAGGGGTAGTAAACACGATCTGATCGCTGTACCCAGATATATAATCATAGTACCTGCTCCATAACATCACCCCCACCAACTTGGGATTGGTTTCTACTACCGGAAGAATCTCATTGTTGAGCACATCAACTGGGACATAACCACCAGAACTACCATTTGCAGCAGGAGAAGCCGGGAGGCCGACATAGAACTTGGTGGCGTTGAAGTCGGTGGTCCCATTGGTTTCCATGAATTTATAAGTTTTCTGAGTATCTCCATCATCGGTGTATTCGCAGGGAGGGTTGTTGTAGAACTGGACCCAAATATAGTCGAACAGCCCTGTGCTGATAGAAGTGTTTAAGTAGTAGTCTGGGATTGGGCATTGTGGCGCTGCTGATAAGTAAATCTTCTTTTGTTGGCTGTATGTGTAAAGCTCTTTGCAGAAGCACATCCCAGTACAAGTTTGTACCGCTTTCGATGTCAAAATCGATGCCATCTAAGGCGACGAGACCCAGTAGACCTGAACTTTGGCCACTGAGGTAGTAGGTCCAGAGGGGTCTGCAAACTCCTTGGCGTCTTCAGCTGAAGAAAGGGTATATGACGAAGAATCTCCACCGAGAGAAAGGAAGATTTGACGCCCAGGCTTTGGCAGTAGGATATTTGGGAGGCATATCCTGTGCAAACAGCTGTACCCGTGGACCAATCACAATGTCCTGCTAGGTTTATGTCTGGAGTCTGTCCATTGCCGAACGTGTTCATGAATGCTATGTTTATGATCTCGTACTTTCGGTGTCGCATGCTTCCTTCAACTCTCCTTCACCCCCATTCTGTCCCCAGTAGGGACAATTGGAAAGCCTGGGACGAGCTCAAGTGAGATAGGAGCAACAAGGGCAAAGGAACAGGATGGGAGCGTTGAGTTTTGGAAGCCATGAAAGTAGCAAAGGCAATGTGTCTCTTGTTTTAGGATCGGATCTGGAGCAACATAAACGACCCATTTATAATGGGCTGGGGCTATGGTCATTAGCGTCATCAATTATTATTTTACTTTTTACAGTATCAAGAGGAGGGAAACGTATTATAATAATATAGCTATCTATAACTCAGCTTCAGTTATTTTAGGTAGATTGATCTTTTTTTATATAATGTAGCACGTGTCTCATATAAAGGTTTAAAAAATAATGAAATGAACAAACAATATTGAAAAAAGGATGTCATCTAAATTTTACAATCCCAACTTCTGAGGATTTAAATCTTTGCTATGAATGTATTCTTCAAAGTTGTAATTGCCTATAGTTATTGATTCTTACTTCATCGTCAATGTGATGTAGCACAAGCTTTTGAGCTCTTGAAACAAATGGGTCCAATAATTTCTGATGTAATCTTATTTTAGGGCAAGTTTCCTGGTTAATTGATTCTTTCTTATCTCCAAGAAGAATACAATTAATTTAACACGATTGGCCGATTATTCCATACACCATCAAAAATATAATTACATTTATGCATGAAATTCTTATTATTTTATTTTCAATTTTAAAAACATGTCACGTATATTTATTTTTACAATCATAGAAAATTCAAATTGTTCGCACTGTCTGCTAAGCAGCATGACGTACGAGACCACCAGGGTGCAAGAGCAGCATCAACCTTATATTGTTGTCGAATTCAATATTAATCATTTTATATTTAGCATAATTTGGAGAGAGAAATCATATAAAAAATTTAATTATTGTAACAACCATAGCATTAGCTAGTCGTTTCTATTTAATTATCTACGCATATATTTGCAATACCACGGGCGGGCGGGCGCTCTTTAAGGGCCCTTGACAACTGGCTAGTTTTCTTTCGTATCTTATCCGTCCATCAATTTCAATCCTCTTTTCTATTTCTATAGCACGTGTTATATATGAATAAAGTTGATGGGCCCAGATTCCCCCCAAAAAAAGTGAGGGGCCAGTCACTGATTTCTCATTTTAGTGAAAAGAGAGGTCTCAATACAAAGGCAGCGCGAGAGTCTACTTTTGCGGATGTTTCGGCCTTTCTGGGACCATGCATGAATCGACAAACAGCAGTATCGGAACCGTGGCATTTTGGTATTTTTCTAATAATTATATTTGCAATACCACGGGCGGGCGGGCGCTCTTTAAGGCCCTTGACAACTGGCTAGTTTCTTTCGTATCTTATCCGTCCATCAATTTCAATCCTCTTTTCTATTTCTATAGCACGTGTTATATATGAATAAAGTTGATGGGGCCCAGATTCCCCCCCAAAAAAAGTGAGGGGCCAGTCACTGATTTCTCATTTTAGTGAAAAGAGAGGTCTCCAATACAAAGGCAGAGCGAGAGTCTACTTTTGCGGATGTTTCGGCCTTTCTGGGACCATGCATGAATCGACAAACAGCAGTATCGGAAACGTGGCATTTGGTATTTTTCTAATAATTGAATGGTACCCTCCTCTCCCTCCCCGTCCATTTTTCCCATCTTCATTGTTCATTAATTTTATAATTAAAAAATTATTTAACAAAATAATTTGAATGGTGAAAATTAAAAAAATGGAAGGAAATAGAGGAAAAAAAGAAAGAAAATAATTGCCTTGAATTTTTTTTTATTTCCTTTAATTTGGAAGTAATGTTGCTTTTAAATGGAGATCATGTGGACATGGAAGCTTCCTACCAAGGGGTGTCCGTGTGAAATCAAGATACCCTTATTTCATGTCTGATCTTGAAAAATGATTGGGTTTAATTTTTGTTCAATGTCTCGTCTCATTTCATATGTCATCTCATCTCGTTAGGAATCAAGACCGGATTGAGATAGGATCGAGATATCCTGCTATCTCAATAAAGCGGACAATATAAGAAAAAGATATGAATAATAACATTCTTTAAAATTTTAAATCATATAATTTGTTAAGTTTAAAATCAAAATAATACGAGTACATAAATTATAATAATTTAAAGTTAATTGTTAAATTACGTCATTCACAATTACAAGTATATAAAACATTATAATAGCAATTATAAAACATTATAATAACAATTACAAGTGATTTCTAGACTATAAGAGCAACAACAACAGATAAGTTAGGCACAACATCAAATTATTATTCTCCTTTTTTTAGTTAAAATATGTTTAGCTAGTTACTCTTTTGAAAATAAAATAAGAAATACAATAAATAAGAAAATTATTAAATAGATAGCTATAAAAATAAATTATATTAATATAATTAATATATTATAAAGAAAAATATTATCATGTACTTCTTACTCTATATCATTAAAATTATCAATATAAAAAAATTAATTTTAAATAAGAATTTTCTGTATTAAAATTATAATTTATAAATATATTTTAAAATAAAAAAATATATATAACATTTGAGAAGAGACGCTACATCATAAGGGTAGTTATGTGTCCCATCCCAAAGTCCTGTCCCATTTGTTCTTGAGTTGAGACAAAATCAGGCCGGTCAAGATGGGTTTAAGTTAAACACCATTATTTGTACCCATGTGGCAAATAGACAATGCACATGAAAAGGAATTGCAAATTGATTCAGTCTTTTGACTTAACATGATCAATCCTATTATTACATCTTCGATGAATTACTGTCATTATCTTATGAATATATAGTTTAGATTTTACGTATTTTTAATAAATTATAGAATATATTCAGGTAAATATATATTATTTTTAATACTTTCTTTATTAAAAAATATAAAGTATTTTTAACCGAATCTCACCTCTCAATAAAGTGGTTATCTACTTTCCAACTAATTTTATCATTTCATATTTACCCCTATTAAATACCCTACAATAAATATAAAGTTATTATGAATAGGAGTACTTTAAAAAAAAAACAATAATTACATCTCGAAAGGTTAAAAATACCTTATATTTTTGAACCTTTAACTACTCAAAAAATGTCTGACATTTTTTAATGGAGGGAGTATGTATTTATCTCTTAGGATTATGATTGAATTATTATATTATTATTTTTAAAAATTTATAAATAAATCTAGAATTTCTTGGTGTCAAACTCAGGAATTCTAAATTAAATCCTCAAGAATTTACCATGAAGATTAAATTTGTTGGTGTAACTCTAGAATTTCTTATTACACTATTAAAACAAATTTATTAAATGGTTTTCTTCTTATATTGAATAGTTTTTAATCATTGAATAAAGTGATGCTATATATTCCCCGAACATTTATTTAGTGGTTTTTAACCATTTAATAAAAGGAATATAAAATGATTTTTTTGCAAATGATTTTTGAATAAAAAGGGATATATTTAATGGTTTTATTAAATAATTGGGGCTTATTTATCTGCTATTTGAAATAACTGTTTACTATTTGAATTTTTTTTAAAAGAAAAAAGCAGCCCCAATATCATGCTACCAATATCCAACAAAATAGCCAACGATGAATGGAAAAAATAGTAGATTTGTATCGCTTGGATCTCTAACATTAATTGCATGTTATTCAAATTTAAATGAAATTATTCAAGATTTTAATTCTCAGGCCATGACATGAAAATAATAACAAGTAATATTGGAAGTGAATCACTGGAAAATTAGTTATCAGTATCCTTAAAGATCTCATACTCCAAAAACAGAATGCATTTAAATTGCAAAAGTTTGACCCAAAAAAAAAAATCGCAAAAAGTAATCTCTTCCTCTAACATTGCGTAAGTTTTCAAATTTTCGCTAAAAAAACCTTTGACTAAGCTCGTATTGTTGAAACTTTTAAATCTGCAACCTTAATTAAGAATGAAGAAGGAAGTGGGTGACGTCCAGCAAGCATGGCGGCTTAGTGAAACGCTCTGTCGTCACCGGTGATGTGGATGAAAGTGACGCCGATGGTTGGGTGGGGGGGACTTGGAGACGCCGATGGGAAACATCAGATTTCCTAAAAAGCGGTTAAGCTCAACCTGAATTCATTTAAGTTTTAGGTGGCCTAAATATCCTCAATTTTATTTTTAAAATTAATTTTTATTTAAAATTAATTATTTTTATTTTATAAAAAATATAAGATATATTTTTTGAATATTTTAACTATGAGAAAGACTCAAAAAAAATGTGAGTTTTAAAATATAAAATTCAATATTAAAATATATTTTAAATATTATTTTGAGATATTTTATAGATTGAAAATAATAAAAATAGGACAATATAAATATTTTTAATTTTTTTTAAAAAAATCTATAATAATGTTTTCAAATATATGGTATTTTAGTATAAAATGATATAAATCTTAAAGAATTAATTAATATTTATTATTTTTTAAAAATATATTTTTTTTATTCCGGTATTCGAAGTGACCTCTGAACATATAAAAAAACTATTATTTTGCTAAATCCAGTCTTAAATTTTTTTTAAAATTTATTTAGATTGATATATTAAGCTTGGCTCGAATCACTAGCCGTAGACTCAGCCATTTAGGTAAAGAAAATGGAAAAGAAATCACTTGAGATTAATGAAATGATTGGACGGTGGTCGGTGGAAAATGTAGGCTTTATGGGCTTTACTGGATCTTACAGAACGTTGTTTCTATTTCACTTGTTTTATATTATTGGGCTCAATAGTTAAGTATTTTCAGCCCAACATAGATGACGATTGTGCAGGTCATTGTGTTTTGGAAGCCATGGACCAAGGTTGACAAGATCAAAATAATTTCAATTAATAATAATTTAGCTTATCACTCACAAAATTATGATATTAAATTACATTACCAATGTAAAAATCTTGTTGGTACATAAGTGATCTGTAAGACTGTAAATACCTCTACAAATGTTCTTTAAACCTGAAAACATGCTTTGACTAGTAAATTCCTACGACTCAACTCACCACTGATTCTGGGACCATGCATGACTGAAATTACAGGGCACCAAAATCGCCGATCGTGATATTTGGATTGATCTTCTTTTGTGTGTTTTGGATCGAGCCCAACAAGAAAAACAGAGAGACACCAATATAACATAATTGGCGTAAGATATTAAACGGCCCTCAACAAAAAACAATACGACAAAAGTCTACAAGTATATATCCTATTTTTCTACAGGTTGTGTTTTTTTTTTTTGGTAGTTTAGTTTAATTTGGAGAAACTGCGGTGCCAGCATATCTCCACCAAGATCGCAAACGACATTCAGATCAACAAGAAACACAAACTAAAACCTTAAAACAACAATATCACGTTCACATACCTCAACGAAAAGTTTTTATTTATTAATTAGAAGCAGGTGGGGCGTGAAATAATTAGACAATGTCGTCATTGAACTACATATGAGTCCATTTTGATTTGTGTTTCTGTCTGTGTCCGTGTGCACAGCACGATCGCAAACAACATCCAAATGAGCAAGAAAGGAAAAACTAAAACCTTAAGACAATATTATCATGTACTCGATGAAAGCTTTTATTTATTAATGATGACAGCTTGACTAGAATCAGGCTGTTATCACTTAAAGATGGAAGGCACTAGCCCCCTTTAACTTATTCCACACATGACATGTAGTGGAGAGGTTGCAGTCACGCTAGAACTGCGATAAATGGCGATACAAAACCTCCGAGGCAGATTTCATCATGGCGACCAACGGTGCACCTACTGTTGGCAACATTGGCAGTAGACATGAACGACAAACTATGAACTGCTTGAATAGTGTCCGAAAAAATATTATTTTTAAGAACTATTCCAGCACACTGGGACGACGGATTGATAGTTTTTCAAAATTAAACAAATACTTCTTACGGAACAAGGAAATAGAACAGCAAAAACCAAAACGAACTCAGATGAACAACACAAAGATGGAAGAGACTTCAACTACAATTACCTTAAATTAACTTGTCTCATGTGCACAAGTCCACTATTTTTTTAAATCAATTTTACTAATTCACTTCATTCCTTAATATTTATATACTAAGAGAGTCACTCATTTAATTAATGTGGGACTTTAATACACACACATTTTTGACATACACACACACAACACCTACAACATTAAAAGCTTAGGGGTAGTACATTCGATCTGATCACTGTACCCAGATTGATAATCGTAGTACCTGCTCCATAACATCACCCCACCAAACTTGGGATTGGTTTCTAGTACTACAAGAATCTCATTGTTGAGCGCATCAATTGGGACATAACCAATAGCACTACCATTTGCAGCAGGAGAAGCCGGGAGGCCGACATAAAACTTGGTGGCGGTGAAGTCAGTGGTCCATTGGTTCCATGAATTTATAAGTTCCTCCTCGAATGTTGTTCATCATTTCTTTTAATCATCTCATTTTTACTTATATTTTTAAATCCATTACATTATATTTTTTTCTAGTAACTAAATGGATCTAGGGTCGCAATCGTGCAACCGGAACCATAATTCCTGTAAATGAGGATCGCATTATGGGGTGTAACAACAGACTCCATAGTAAGCAGCCACCTCTCATCTTCTATTTACCTTTGTGTCTGTAATTCGCTTGAAAATTGTGTCATTAAATTATTATTAAAAAAATATTTTGATAAATTTTGCTTTCCAACGCTTTTTAAATAAGTATTTTTAAAGACTCGCTCTTAAAAATATATTTTATAATAATAAAAAATGATATTATTAAAATAAGTTTATTCAATAAAATTTTAATTTTTTTAAATTATGTCATATTTTGGCACGTCAAATTTTTTTAAAATTGTTTTATGAATTGAAAGAGAGGCATTGTAATATAACCACCATGTGCTTCAATTGTCCCACAATCAGTCGAAAAGCTTCTGAAAGACTCCACTTTTGGAATATCCGCATCCAGGCTTGTTCTGAGAATTGAAGACATAGGACTCTGATCTCTACCCTTCCTTTCCAATTTTCTTTTATTTTTTAATGAAAATTTAAATTGTTTGGATTATTTAAAAAAATTTAATTATAAGAGATTAAATTTATACTGTTTAAATATTAATCTTGTAATTAGAAAATGAAGAGGATGGGAACGATGTAAAAGGAGATACAAATCCTCTCCCACCTGCACGTCCCTTCCCCGAAATCTGAATGCTTCTCGTTGCCGGTGGTGACTGCGGAGCAAGATTTGAAGGCAATGACGTCATTTCAACCAATATTCTGGAAAGAGAAGCCTCCTCTATCTCTCCTCTGAGGCAGAGACTTAATCTAGGTAAAGAATTAATCTAAATCATTCAAATTTAATTTAGATGGTTTAGATTTAATTTTTTATTTTTTATTTATATTTTTAAAATAAAAAATATATAAAATTGTAAATTTTTTTAATAAATATATTTATTAATTTGACAGTTCAGACTTAACATAGATGATCTAAAATTAATATTAAATTTTTTTAATAAATTTACTGTTATGTTCAAAATATATTTATACTGTTTAGAATAAATCTAAAAAATTAATTTAAGTTTTTTATATTAAATTTGAAGCATCTATATTAAATATGGACTGTCAGATTTATTAGTATATTTATTAAAATTTTTTTATACTTTTTATATATTTTTAATTTAAAAATATAAATAAAAAAAAACTCTCAGAGGAGAGAAATCCACTCCAATATTCCTTGCCCAGAACTCGAAGGGATGGGAATTCCCGTTTATTGGACAGGCGTTACTGTAGATCATGGCAAGAAGATGTGTCGCCGGGGGGGGGGGGGGGAGGAGTGAGACATTAAAATCGAATATGTAACTTCATTATCATTATTGATACATTCCCAAACTCCAAAAAATTCATCAGACCCCCATTGTTTCTTCACTTTTTACACTGCAAAATCAGGCCTAATATGTGACTATACTGTCGGTTCTCTTCGATCCTCTTCACCACGTTATCGTGCTGGAAACTCGCAAGCGCCGTATCCTGCACACACCGACATAATTTCACATTTGTTACCATATCAAAATAATATATTCATAAACAAATATAAAAGGCTACTCGGACAGCAAGTTTGTCTTTTCTTTTCCCCAAAGGTCATTTTGGAATCCCATGTGAATGACAGTCCCAGAGTGACAGACAGCTCAATCTTTTTGACTCTGTCGCCGCTGTCTGCTCACCAAATCTCAACAATTTCATTTTTTCTATTTTAATATTCCATCTCTTCTTCAGTATTCGATTCACCCTTCAGTATTTCCTTAATGCACTATATTAAATTTCCCCTCAGCCGCTCAGCGCACCAACACCCAAAAAAACAAAAAAACAAAAAAAAATTACCCTCGGTAAGTAAATATGAATAGTGGAGGTAAAAGACCGTCTTCATCTACCACGGTAGTACGAACCTAATGATCATACCACCCAAACATTGTCACTCCCGCCCCCCCCCCCCCCCGGGGGGCGGTTAGCATCTTCGTGTTCCACTTTTCTAGTCCAAGCCGGGATCAGGATCTACCGAGATATACTACTGCCACACAAGGGTTAAAAGTAGGGTTTCGATAGGGTACTTACTAGGCTGATGCGTGACCACGTACGCCGTGCGTCCAGAGTAGCAGCTACCACCATTCATAGGTACAGTCAGAATAAAAAAAAAACTGATTACGTACAGTCTATTAATTTACATGTTTACAAAAAATATTCAATAATATGATCTCTTCACACAATATCGAAACACTCAAATAATATATAATAAATTAAATTAAGCCTACTCTAATCTAGAGTAGCTAGGCCTTCTGTTAATTCACATGACGGACATCAGGCCAAAAAAAAGAAAACATGACGGACAAGGATGGATTTCGTCGTTTTTTGAATATTTATGGGAGGTGATTTTTTTTTTTTTTGGATAAAAGTTTGGGATATGATGATGGACGCATACAATTGTCTGTCCCGCCCTTATCCCTAGCACGCTGGTAGTGGTAGGTTTGGAAAAGTTTTTTAGAGAGTGACACAGACACCTAGAATTTTTGCGATAACATGGTATTTTGTCAATGAAGATCTAAAACATGGAATAGAGGAATTAAAATTCATGAGTAAGCATTTTTTTTAATCATAAAAGCATTTAAACTTTTTTTTACCAGTGCCGGCTTGATTTTGGATGAGCAACGTCTATTCGTTCTCAAGATAAAATCTGTATGGCGAAAATTTATTATTTGAAGTTTTGAACGGTTTCGTCTCAGTTTTATTTCAAATTTTTAGTTGATTTTTTATTAATATTTTTTATAATATTAAAGAAATTCCACCGCTAATTAAGAGATGGAATTAGTGATGGATTAACCATAAAAATTTATTCAATCATTAAATTTCATCACTAATTTACTGCATTTTTGTGGTGGAATGCGAATTACATTTAGGATAGATTTGTATTTAAATTTAAATAAATAAGAATATCATTGAGCCATGGGATCATTTTGATTTGTGTTGCTGAACAACATCCAAATGAATAAGAAACAAAAACTAAAACACTAAAACAACAGTATCACGCAGTCAATGAAAGTTTTTATTTATTAATGATCCATGATAACCTGACTAGAATCAGGCTGTCATCGCAGAAGGATAGAAGGCACTGGCCTCCTACAACTTATTCCATACTAGAGAAGTTGCAGTCACACTACAAGTGCGATAAAAGGCGATCCAGAACCTCCGAGGCAGACTTCATCATGGCAACCAACGGCGACCGTACGACATTAAAAGCTCCAGAGGTAGTACACACGATCTGATCGCTGTACCCAGATATATAATCATAGTACCTGCTCCATAACATCACCCCACCAAACTTGGGAGATGTTTCTACTACCGGAAGAATCTCATTGTTGAGCACATCAATTGGGACATAACCACCAGCACTACCATTTGCAGCAGGAGAAGCCGGGAGGCCGACATAGAACTTGGTGGCGTTGAAGTCGGTGGTCCATTGGTTCCATGAATTTATAAGTTTCTGAGTATCTCCATCGTCGGTGTATTCGCAGGGAGGGTTGTTGTAGAACTGGACCCAAATATAGTCGAACAGCCCTGTGCTGATGGCAGTGTTTAAGTAGTAGTCTGGGATTGGGCATTGTGGCGCTGCTGATAAGTAAATCTTCTTTTGTTGGCTGTATGTGTAAAGCTCTTGCAGAAGCACATCCCAGTACAAGTTTGTACCCCCTTCGATGTCAAAATCGATGCCATCTAAGGCGACGAGACCCAGTAGACCTGAACTTTGGCCACTGAGGTAGTAGGTCCAGAGGTGATCTGCAAACTCCTTGGCGTCGTCAGCTGAAGAAAAGCCATATTGCCCAGAAGCTCCTCCAAGAGAGAGGAAGATTTTGACGCTTTTGCTTTGGCAGTAGGCTATTTGGGAGTAATATCCGGTGCAATTAGCGACACCGGTGGACCAATCACAATGTCCTGAGAGGTCAATGTTTGGAGTCCGTCCACTGCCGAATGTGTTCATGAATGCGATGTTTATGATCTCGTAGTTTCCGGTGTCGCATGCTGTATCCAACTCTCCTTCTCCCCCATTCTGTCCCCAGTAGGTGACAATTGGACAAGACAGGGAAGAGCTCGAGTGAGATAAGACCAAGAAGGGGAAAAGAAGGAGGACGAGAGCTTGTGTTTTGGAAGCCATGAAAGTGGGTTGAAAGAAGCAAGGCAATGCGCTTCTTGTTTTAGGAAAGGAGGAGCAACAGAACCAATTTATGGTGGCCTGGGCTGGGTTTAGGGTCATTGATTAGCGTCAAATTATTTTACGTTTGACTTTGTCCTCTAGGATTCAAGAACCAATCAGCTAATGACGCGGTAGTATGGAATGAGACGTTTACGTGGCATGTGTTATTAATGTTAGATTTTTTTAAGTGATGAGATTAGCATTAGATCCGATTTAACCTCGCTCGTCCACATTCGGTTCGTCATATATTTTTTTAATGAACGTATTATTTAATTTAAAGTTGCTAACATGCAATTCTCTTTGGTAAAATTACAATCAAGGACCTTTAAAGATAATTAATTACACTGCAGTATCAAATGATTCTAATGTTACTTTACAAGACAAAAAGATCTAAATATAATTAAAATTTATTGTGAAAAGGTAATATTATGTACTCTTGATGTATTTTTGTTGTCATGAAAGAATTAATTATTGTTAAAATAAGAATGAGACTTTTTTTTTTGAATGGAGACTTGTTTACCAGACTATAAAATTCCTTTACTAAATTAATACTTTGTAATTGTTAATGAATGAGTTAATTATTGTTAAAATGAAAATGAAACTTATTTTTTTCTAATGGAAACTTGTTCAGTGAATCACAACACTTGTTTCTCTCCACGATCATGTTAATTTTTAGAGTTGTTAATAAGAGAATTGATTATTATTAGAATGGAAAGGAGACTTGTTTTTTTTTTAATCGAGATTTGTTTACTGTTGTTTTTCTCTACCACCAAGTTAATTTTTTATAGTTGTTAATAAAAAAATTAATTATTGCAAAAAATGTGAATGGAACTCTTTTTTTTTTCTAACGAGAAGTTATTGTTAAAAGAGTGTATATATAATATATACATGAAGAGTATTTTTATTTTTTAATAAAGATAGGGTTTAGGATACACAAATATTATATAAAGATAGGAAAGGAGAAGCAACAGAACCAACTTATGGTGGCCTGGGCTGGGTTTAGGGTCATTAATTAGCGTCAAATTATTTAACGTTTTACTTTGTACTCTAGGATTCAAGAACCAATCGGCTAATGACGCGGTAGTATGGAATAAGACGTTTACATGGCACGTGTTATTAATGTTAGATTTTTTTTAATTAAGTGATAAGATTAGCATTAGATCCAATTTAACCTCGCTGATCCATGTTCGGTTCCTCATATATTTTTTAAATGAATGTATTATTTAATTTAAAGTCGCTAACATGCAATTTTCTTTGGGAAAATTATAATCAAGGACCCTGAAGATAATTAATTACATTACAGGTTCAAATGATTCTAATATTACTTTGCAAGATAAAAGTACCTAAATATAATTAAAATTTATTGTGAAAAAATAATACTATGTACCCCTAATGTATTTTTGTTGTCGTGAAGGAATTGATTTTTGTTAAAATGAGAATGAAATTTATTTTTTTTAACAGAGACTTGTTCACCAGTCTATAACAATTACTTTACCAAATTAAAACTATGTAGTTATTAATAAATGAATTGATTATTGTTAAAATAAAAATAAAATTACTTTTCTCTAATGGAGATTTATTCACCGAATCATAACATTTATTTCTCTCCACGACCAAGTTAATTTTTTAAAATTGTTAATAAGAGAATTGGTTGTTATTAGAATGGAAACAAGACTTTTTTTTTTAAGGGGGGCTTGTTTACTAAATTATAATACTTGTGTCTCTACATCGCCAAGTTAATTCTTTAAAATTGTTAATAAAATATTAATTGTTGTTAAAATATAAATGGAACTCGGTTTTTTTTTCAAACGGGAAGTTGTTGTTAAAAGAGTATATATGTAATATACACATGAAGGATATTTTTATCTTTTCATAATAAAGGTAGAGACTTTGGTCCTGCAAAATAATGTTAGAATCATTTGGTCATGCAGCATAATTAATTGTTTCTTAGGGTCCTTGATTGTAATATTCCCTTCTCTAATATCTCTAGCTAAGAAAAATGAGAAAACGACGGGTTAGGAGCTTCTAATGTGCCCTTCTCTAATACCCCTTATAATGACCCAACTTTTCAATTTCATTTTTTATTTTTCTTTGAATCATTGGCTTCTACATAAAATAAAAGACATTTGGATATCTTGATATCCTACAAAGGTAAAGATTTGTATTTTTTATAATTTTTTAAAGAAAAATATCGCAAATACACCCTTTTATTTTTGAAAAATCATAAAAAATATAAATCTTCACCATTTTGGGACATCAAGATATCCAAATATCTCTTCTTGTATGTAAAAGCCAATGATCCAAAGAAAAATGAAAAATAAAATTGAAAAGTTGGGGCATTATAAAGGGCATTAGAGAAGGGTATATTAGAGGTCCCTAACCCGAAAGCAACAAGGTTGCTGGCTAGAATATGATGTGGATGAATGGAATATATATACAAATACATACACACACATGTATAGCACGTTTAAATTCATAGATTAGATAGTAAGAAATATGGTACTAGACATAGGTGATTACTGGTCATGAAATTATTAAAAGTTCATACGTGATAATTGCATGCCTCTTCAATTAAATTTATCTCTATTCCTTCTATCCAATAAGTCGCATTCAATAATTGCTTCACAAAGAGATACGGGCCTTTCTTGCAAGCAATAAAAAATTTGCCCTTAAAGCAAAACATTTTGAGAAGTCGTTTTACAAAAGACGCAAAAAAAAAAAAAAAAAAAACTTTCTCCGTGTGCATGTGTGTGTGTGTGTATAATGTGGCTTTAGAACTTGAACCATGTACCAAAAAACCCAGTTAAATGAATTGATTTCTTACACGGCTATGACGAAATGATGGAGGAGGAAGACTGAAGAAGCATATTGCGCTTGCAAGTGTGAGGTGAGATCAAGGAAGAAGAACTGGAATACATGGAAAATGTTAAAAAAAAAAAAATACTGCAACATATATAGCATCGATGTGTGGGACTAATCTCACGAGAATAACTCTGCATGGTGTTTCTATTATGGTAAAGTGACAATGTACTGTTTTTAAAAAAATGTTGGGGTGATATTGCATCTTTAATTGAATACTTTAGAATGAAAATTACATTTAGGATATATTTGTATTTAATTTAAATAAATAAGGACATCATTGAGCTGTGGCTTCATTTTGATTTGTGTTGCTGAACAACATCCAAATGAATAAGAAACAAAAACTAAAACCTTGAAACAACACTGTCACGTACTCAACAAAAGTTTTATTTATTAATGATCGATGATAACCTGACTAGAATCAGGCAGTCATCACTCATCGCAGAAGGATGGAAGGCACTAGCCTCCTACAACTTATTCCATGCATGATGGATAGTAGCTAGAGAAGTTGCAGTCACACTAAAAGTGCAATAAAAACTAGGGTTAATAATTCAAGCGGGTTGAATTTATTTAAATTGGGTTCAATTTGGGTCAGGCTTATTCAGGTTGAGTTTAAAATATCCTACCCTTTTAAAAGCCCATAAACCAAGTCTGGCCGTAACACCTTCGGGCTTATTAGGGTCAGCCCGAATATCCAAAATTTTTAAAAATATTTTTTTATTTTTGAACCAATTTTAATTTTTAAATAATTCTATTGAGCATAAATATTATTTTAACTTTAAAAGAATAAAATAAAAAAATTTTATTAACTTTGTACTTAAATAACTATGTTATTGTTTTGTTGTATTATGTGTAATTTATTCATGAATGTTTCTTTTACTTGTAACTTAATGTCTTAATTATTTAAATATTGCTCTTATTATAGTCATATATAACTATTTTATATATTTTAATTAAATTATATTATTTTATTATGATTAAGTTGATCTCAATTCAATCACGGTTAGACTACTAATTTAAAATTATTTTCCTAATTGGTTCAAAATTTTTAATAACTTTTGGGCAAATTGTACTTTTTATTTTTATGAATATAGAAAAATAATTATCATTATCTTATATAAGAAAAAATTATTTAATTATAAGTAAAATATTATTTTTTTAAAATTATTTTTCTTTAAGTTTTTATATTGTTTAACTCTTACATATAAAAAATTGTTACTCTAATTTATTTTTAATTTTTAATTAAGTTCAGCATGAACAATAATCAAGTAATTATTTAAGAATATTATTTTATTTATTATATTTATCTATTAGTGGAGTCAGAATTCATATATACCCTAATTTTATTTTTACTTTAAAACTAATTATCTTATTTTATAAAAAATATAAAATTAATTTTTTTATATGCAAATGATGTATAAGATTTAAAACTTTTTTTAAAAAAATTAGGTCTTAAAATATAAAAATAAATATTAAAATATATTTTGAATATTATTTTAAAATATTTTTTTTGATTAAAAAAATAAAAATATGAAAATATAACTATTTTAATTTTTTTAAAAAATAAATATTATTAATACACTTAAATATTTAATATTTTAGTATAAAATGATATAGAACTTAAAAAATTAATTAATATTTATCATATTTTTTAAAAATTATTTTTTTCTAGTACTCGGGCTTGGCACAAATTTATTATATTTTATAATTTTTTAAAAATTAATTTTTTTTGGATTTACGGGTTTGGGCTTGGCCCAAATTTTGTTATATTTTATAATTTTTTTAAAAATTAATTTTTTTGAACTTATTTTTAAATTTTTCAAGCAATTTGGTAGTTGGGCTTGGTCCAAATTTATTATATTTTATAATTTTTTGAAAAATTAATTTTTTCTGAACTTAATTTTAAATTTTTCAAGCAATTTGGCAGTGATTCATTAAATTTAATTTAAATTACTAATTAAGAGCGATACAGAACTTCCGAGGCAGATTTCATTAAGACAGCCAATGGCGCACGAACGACATTAAAAGCTCTAGGGGTAGTACACACGATCTGATCGCTGTACCCAGCTATATATCATAGTGCCTACTCCACAATGATATTTTTGTAATTGTGCATGAATTTGGGATTCGATAGTAATTTTAGCATTTCATGAATTTCAGTATAATTAAATTCCTTCAGTACGACTTCACAAGTATTTTCCCAAGCAGTTATTGAATGTGACTTATTGGATAGAAGGAATAGAGATAAATTTGATCAAACGAGGCATGCGATTTTCACGTATGAACTTTTGAGACGATCCAATCCGATCACCTATGCCGTCTGGTACCGTTATATTCTTTACATATAGACTTTATGAATTCATCCACGTCATCGGGTGGCTAATCGTTTTCTTAGAGATACAGGAATTACATGTGTAGCTTTAAATTAAATAATATTCTTATTATTTTAAATCATAAAACAACTTTAAAAATATTTCATTGTCATGAAATATAAAATAAGTTAATAAAAATAAAATTTTATTAATACTAAATACTTTGCCAAAACTTCATTTTCAGAGAAGCTCATTCATTTCTCTTCTTTATATATATGAATCGATTTTGTTAGCTAGAGCATTAGGTGGTATCAAAAATTTAAACCATCCAAATTCACCTTGCACTGAGCAACTTGTGATTTCTCACTCAAAGCACTCTAAACTTGGTCTCTAGTTGACATGTAAAATTTGTAACTCTACAATTATAACTAACTTCAAGTTTGAATAAATTACACCACATAAAAGTTTATAATATCAAACACTCTTAAACAAAAAGTTGATGAGGGGTAAAAATATTCATTAACTTTTTAAAAATATCACTTCATGATGCGGGAAGAAGCAATTAGGGAAAATCACGGTGAAATCTTACTACCCAAGAAATTCAATTACCCTAAAGTTCTATGAAATATCCAAATTGTTGCCAAGTCTCAAATCCCTAATTACAAAAATACCCTTACATTATTTTATGTTTTAAAAAATATAATTCATCAATCACCATCGCTGAAGCTCTAATCACCACCATTGGAGCTCTAATGACCAGCATTGGAGACCTCTCGGCCATCACTGCCAGTTGTCAGAGTTTGAGGGGATTGGCCATGGTCTTGATTTTTTCTTTTTGAAAGGGTGGTCTTTGGAAGATTAGAATTCAAGGTTGCATGATTCCAAAATGCTATTTATTTAAACTCAAGTTATCCTTTTGTTTTGTCAAGTTGTTATTTTCATATCCCCAGACTCCAATTGTTATTTACCTAAACTGCAAGTTGTTTATTTTTTACGCCTGAGTTATCATTTTTGTAAGTTCAAGTTGCCATTTTTTTATACTTGAGTTGTCATTTTTTTTTATCAAGTTGTTATTTTCATATAACCTTTGTTTTTTTACTTATATTAAAGTTGTTATTTTATATCTAAGTTGTCATTTATCATTGCCAAGTTGTAGTTTTCTTTTATCCAAGTTTAGTTTTGACACAAATTATTAAATATGTATAATATTTTGCACTATTATATGAATAAGTATAAATGGCCTAACAGTTAGCAAATATTTTGGAAACCATATGGTTTTCGGTCCTAATACTCCTAAGCCTGCTGGTCTCCTCAGCTTTGCTAAGATGATGGATAAATTATATTTTTTAAAAATAAAATAATATAATAATATTTTTATAATTGTACGAAAATTTGAGACTTGGCAGTAATTTGAGCATTTCATGAGTTTGAGGGTAATTGAATTCCTTGAATAGGACTTCACAAGTATTTTTCCTAGCAATTATTGAATGTGACTTATTGGATACAAGGAATAGAGATAAATTTGATCAGAGAATCAAGACATAAATTTGATCAAACGAGGCATGCAATTATCACGTTTGAACTTTGGAGACGATCCCATCCGATCATATCGTCATTGTACCATCTTATTCCTTACATACAGACTTTACGAATTCATCCACGTCAGCTGCTGGCTAATCGGGTCATTTTCTCATTTTTCTTAGAGATGCAGGAATTACACGTGCGACTTTAAATTAAATAATATTCCTTTCATCCTAGATTAAGAGACAATTTTAAAAATATTTCATTATCTTAAAATATAAGATAATTTGATAAAAATAAAATTTTGTTAATACTAAATACTTTGCCAAAACTCCAATTTTAAAGAAGCTCATTTTCTCTCATTCATATACAAATCGATTCAGTTAGCTAGAGCATTAATTGCGATTAAAATTCCTGACTTTCCAAATTCACCCTTGCACCGCGCAACACGTGATTTCTCTCTCAAAACACTCTGAACTAAGCACCAATAAAATAATTAACATAAAAGTTAAGTTATATGAGAGAGAGGACGACGATAATTAATGGCATGAGTTAAGAAATTGATGGCTTCAAAATTAGTTTTTTCCCGAGATTCGACATTGGTTTAACTGTTTAAGCATCTGTGTTCTTATTTATTTATGATATTTTATGAGATATAATTACTATGTTAAAATAACTTTTTTTGAATAATGCATGAATTGATTAAAATTTACTTACTTTTTAAAAGGAGGAATATATTTTATTATATACAACTTCATCGACAATTTTGTTCATAACATGGTCTCAGATCTACAAGTTTAAAGAGGCCTCATCTATATTTGAAAAAACACCTAGTGGGTCTTACCTTTGTACGAGGAAAAAACAAAAGTCATGCAAATTTATTTAAAATTTCGATACCCTGCATTTATCTCGCACATATATATATATATATATATATATGTATGCTGGCCTTTTTATGTTGGAGACGCGTTACTATAGATTATGGCAAGAAAATGTGTACAAGGGGGGGGGATAAGACATTAAATCAAAGTTCTTAAACAAATAATGAATGAACTTCAAAATGAGGAAAATATAGACTGTTAGGACAGTTAGATAGAAAATTTAGTAACCATTTTATTCTTACAATGTCTAACACATGAATAAATTTAACTCTGCCAATAATAATAAGAATTGATGTTATAAACTGAAAATTTATGGGACATGAAATAGGGATCAGCAATTATATTTACCCAAAATTTTATGGTAAAAAAATTCATAAAATGAGTAAGGAAGAGAAATCCATTCATAGGCTTATTAATTTCTTAAATTAAAAAAGACTGATTTGGTACAGTCCATTAATTTACCCGTTTGCAAAAAATATTCAATAATATGATCTCTTCACAAAATATCGAAACACTCAAATATTATATAATAAATTAAATTAAGCCTACTCTAATCTAGAGTAGCTAGTCCTTCTATTAATTCACATGACGGACATCAGGCCAAAAAAAAAAAACAAAGAAAAGAAAAGAAAACATAACGGACAAGCTTGCATTTCGTCGTTTTTTGAATATTTATGGGACGTCAATTTTATTTTATTTTATTTTATTTTGGATAAAATTTTGGGATATGATGCATGCATACAAAATTTTGTCTGTCCCGCAAACTCATCCCTGACACGCTGGTAAGTTTGGAAAAGTTATTTAGAGAGTGACACAGACACCTAGAATGTTTGCGATAATTAACATGGTATTTTGTCATGGAATAGAGGAATTAAAATTCATGAGTAAGTTTTTTTTTTAATCACAAAAAGCATTTAATCTTTCTTTTACCAGTGCCGACTTGATTTTGGATGAGCAACGTCTATTCGTTCTCAAGATAAAATCTGTACGGCGAAAATTAATTATTTGAAGTTTTGAACGGTTTGGTCTTAAAGTTTTATTTCAAATTTTTTGTTAATTTTTTATTAATATTTTTTATAACATTAAAAAAATTACATCGCTAATTTAGGGACAGAATTAGTGAAGGGTTAGCGATAAAAATTTATTCAATCACTAAATTTTGTCACTAATCTGCTATATTTTTGTTGTGGAATGCGAATTACATTTAGGATATATTTGTATTTTAATTTAAATAAATAAGGACATCATTGAGCCATGGGATCATTTTGATTTGTGTTGCTGAACAACATCCAAATGGGCAAGAAAGAAAAAACTAAAACCTTAAGACAATATTATCATGTACTCAATGAAAGCTTTTATTTATTAATGATGACAGCTTGACTAGAATCAGGCTGTTATCACTTAAAGATGGAAGGCACTAGCCCCCTATAACTTTTTCCACACATGACATGTAGTAGAGAGGTTGCAGTCACGCTAGAACTGCGGTAAAAGGCGATACAGAACCTCCGAGGCAGATTTCATCATGGCGACCAACGGCGCACGTGCAACATTAAAAGCTCCAGGGGTAGTACATGCGATCTGATCGCTGTACCTAGTTTTATTATCATAGTACCTGCTCCATAACATCACCCCGCCAAACTTGGGATTGGTTTCTACTACCGGAAGAATCTCGTTGTTGAGCACATCAATTGGGACATAACCACCAGCACTACCATTTGCTTCGGGAGACGCCGGGAGGCCGACATAGAACTTGGTGGCGGTGAAGTCGGTGGTCCATTGGTTCCATGAATCTATAAGTTTCTGAGTGTCCCCATCATCGGTGTATTCGCACTGACGGTTGTTGTAGAACTGGACCCAAATGTAGTCGAACAGCCCAGTGCTTATGGCAGTGTTTAAGTAGTAATCTGGTATAGGACATTGTGGAGCTGCTGATAAGTAGAGCTTCTTTTGTTGGCTGTATGCGGAGAGCTCTTTTAGAAGCACATCCCAGTACAAGTCTGTACCATTTTCGATGTCAAAATCAATGCCGTCCAAGACCACATCTCCAAGCAGACTTGCTGAACCAGTTTGGCCACTGAGGTAGTTGGTCCAGAGGTGGTCTGCAACCTGCTTGGCTTCTTCAGCTGAAGAAAGGTTATAGGGTCCCCAGCCTCCTCCGAGAGAAAGGAAGATTTTGACGCCTAGGCTTTGGCATGTGGCTATTTGGGAGGCATATTTAGTGCAAGGAACACCCCAGGACGCAGAACAATGTCCCGAGAGGTCTATGTTTGGAGTTTGTCCATTGCCGAAGGTGTTCATAAATGCTATGTTTATGATGTCGTACTTTCCGGTGTTGCATGCTGCATCCAACTCTCCCTCATCCCTGTTCTGTCCCCAGTAGGTGACAATTGGACAAGCCTGGGACGAGCTCAAGTGAGACAGAAGCAAGAAGGGCGAAAAGAGGAGGATGAGAACTTGTATTTTGGAAGCCATGAAAGAAAGTTGAGAGAAGCAAATTAAAGCCAATGTCCTTTCTTGTTTGAGGATCGGAGAAGGAAAGACACGAGCCACCAATTTTACAATGGGCTAGGCTAGGGCCATAAGCGTCAAATTATTTTACTTTACGTCAAAGGTTATTTTTGCTCTCAATTTACTCGAAAGCTCACTGGGGATATTAAATTTAATTATAAATTATTTTTATCCTTTAATTTTAAATATTTATTTTTTCATTACCTTATCATTTTCTTATCGTTAGAGAGCCCTACATTATCTTTTTAATATTTTTTATTATAAAATATTTAAGTTGAAAGTACCTACTGACCATTCGAATAAAAGTTGATGTGCAAAAATATTTAAAAAGTAATGAGACCTACTAACGACTAATAAATGTTAAGTATTTTTAATATAAGGGTGATAAAAGAGTAAATTTTTAACATTGAGAAAAAGAAATAATTTATAGTTTAGGGTTTTTAGTGACTCTTGAATAAAGTTAATGGGCAAAAATAATTCTTAACCTTTTACTTTTATACAAATAAAGAGGAACGGAAATGTATTATGCGAAATAACGTAGCTATCTAGGACCATGCAAACTACTACCAGGGAGACAGATCCTCCGTTTTAATTTGATCTTTGTAATTTGCATAAGATATAGATAGGGATGCGTTTCATTTTTTTCAGGTTTTCGTTGTATTTGTTAAGTGAGGCATGCATTAGATAGATTCAATATAATTAACAGCTACCGTTAATCGATATTCTCCGTAAATATTTTTAATGATGAATGTATTATTTCAAAGTTGTAATTGCCAATAATTTTTTATTCTTGCTTCATCATCAATGTGATAGCACAAGCTTTTGAACTCTTGACACAAGGGGTCCAATAATTACCGTTGTCATGTGATCTTATTTAGGGGCAAACTTTGCTGCTTAATTGATTCTTACTTTATCTCTAAGAAGAATACAAATTTGACACGACTAGCTGATGATATTTTACACCAGCAAAAATATAATTACATTCATGCATAAAACTATTCTTTTGGTGTGCTGCATAAAACTATTCTTATTTTATTTTTATATTTAAAAACATGTCATGTCACATATATTTATTTTTATAATCATAAAAAAATTCAAATTGTTAGCACTGGGATCAGCAAGGTGCAAGAGCAGCATCAACCTAATATTGTTGTGGAATTAAATATTTTATCCTTTTATATTCAACAAATATCTCGAGAGAAAATTAAAAAAAATTACTGAAATCTGCACACACATATATTTGCAATACCATAGCTGCTGTGCCTTCTTTAACGATAGCTAGCTAGTTTCTTTCTTACCCTATTGGGACGCCACTTTCAATCCCCTTTTTTTTTTAATTTATAGCACGTGTCTTATTTACGAATAAAGGTGATGGGGCTTAGTTACTGATTTTAATTTAAGAGAGGTCTCCAATGCTAAAGCAGAGCGAGAAACTACTTTTGCTCACGATTCTGGACCATGCGTGAAGCAACAAATAGCAATATGGGAACGTGGCGTTGGGTACTATCTAATAATTGCCTTTAATTTGTTTTATTGCCTTTGGAAGTACCATTGCTTTAATGGAGGTCATGTGGACATGAAAGCTTCGTACCCATGCGGCAAATGGACAACATATTAAAGGGATTGCAAAGCGATTAATTAGGATTTAATTAGTTGTCCTTATCATTATGTTTCTTACGAATAAGTATTTTAGATTTTATTTATTTTCAATAAAGTATAGAATATTTAGGTAAATATAGACTATTTTTATATTTTTAATTTTATCTCTTAGGATTATGATTAAATTATTATTTTTGTTATTTGCATGACTCTATAAATAACTCTAGAGAATTTCTTATTATTATGAACAGTCTAGGTTGAATGGATAAAGTATTTAATATTTTTCGGTTTTCTCCCTCTTTTTCCCTTCATGTTTGGAAGATGGTTTTGTGCTAAGAAATCATTTGTATATTTTTTACGAGCTAGATTATTTTCATGATTCGTTATCATACAGATTTAGAAGCACCGTAACTTAAAAAATAAAAAGAACTTTATAGAACTTAATATAATCAACAACAAAAAAGAAGGTGCGAATTATTAACTTGAATGAACATTAGTTAGTTGCATAATTAAAGGTGATAAATTGATCCACTGAATTTAACTAATTTCAATGGAAAACTGGGTTAATGAGCGAAACGCTGAAAACTCAAATTGAATTGCGAGTGTGGTTATGCAAAATTATAGTAGATAACATTTACTAAACCCATATAAAATTGATGCTTGTCCAGTCTCTCCCATTTTATTTGATATATCTTGCTGTCCCATATAAAGTCCTTCTTCGTCGTTGGCCTCGGTTCGTATCAATTTCTTCCCCTTTTGTGGCTCTAAGGCGCGTTGGGGTTCGCATGATGGCATTGGCTCATTATTGATCTGGACTAGTTTGATTTGCGTTCATCTTTTGTCAACATGCACGTACACTAGATCATCGCAATATGACCTTCTTCTTTACTTTCAGTTTTGATATCTAAATGAACTTTAAAAAAAAAAAACACTAAAACCGTATATATATTGCTAATTAGAATGTCCAAATGTATGTGACCTTGGGCTGATCATAATCGTCCCTAAAGTAAAGAAGGCAATCCATACAGCTTGAAATGCATTGGCAGTGACACTAGAACTGCGATTAAAAAAAAAAAAAGTTGATATATGCAACGTTATTTAAAAAGTTGGGCCAACCAAGGTGGTTGCTCAAGAGGTAGTCTGCAACTTGTTTGGCTCCTTTCTCCGAGAGAGAGGAAGATTTTGAAGTTAGGCTTTGGCAGTAAGGTATTTAATTTGGGAGCATATCTTGCAAGGGTCACCCCACAGGACTTCGAACAATGTCATGTATTTTGGATGCCATCGTTAAAAGGAGGTTGAAGGTAATGCTTTCTTGTTTATTATACGAACAACAGAAAGATAACAAAAGACAATATTATATTTTTTATTGTATATAATTTTATATAGTTAGGGTGGTTATAATTACTTTATTTTCTGTTATTATTTTATTCTTTGATATATCTCGATTTATCTTTATTTTATTCTCTTATAGGTCTTGATAGATCTTTTTACCTCATATAAATACATCTCGTATTAAAATTAATCAGATAAGTTTTTATTTTCACAAATTGTATTATGGTACCAGAGTCAATTACATTACCCTTTTCCCTTTGCCTTGTTTCCTGCCATTAAACCTTAACCATATGACTTCATCTCTCGATCCCTCTACTAATCTGGCTAGCTATTGTATTATCTTCATCCAAATGAAAATTCGGTGTTAGTTCTTGTTTCTCCAACATTGAATGGCGACAACTACCATCTGTGGGTATAGGCTATGAAGATAGCCCTTTTATCCAATAACAAGTTTCAGTTCATCGATGGAAGTCTTCCTATGCCAAGAACTTTCAATCCGCTTTTCCTCTTATGGCAACATTGCAACTATCTCATCCTTACCTAGCTTACTCGATTGTTAACACTGACAATTGCATAAAGCATCATGTGGATTGATCAAGCGTATAAAGTTTGGTCTAATCTTCAAGATTGATTTAGTCCGAGTGATATTTTTGAGTTTGTGAACTTCAAGAAAAACTTTATCAGTTGAAGCAAGGTTATTCGATTGTCACAAAATATTATACTCGGTTGAAGATTGTTTAGGATGAATTAACCAATTTTTATCCAGTTCCTCATTGTTCATGTTCCCCTTCTTGTTCTTACAAAGCTTTTACCCGTGCACACTCATATCTTGAACAAGATTATGTCATTTGATTTCTCAAAGGATTGAATGGGCGTTTTTCTGCCATCTAATCACAGTTTATGGTCATTGATCCCTTACTTTCGATCAATCGTGTGTTTCAACTAGTTATTCACCAAGAACGCGAACTTGCTTTGGGTATGGCACTTAAACTTTTCCTTAATCGCACCTCATCTTGTCCTCATGTTCTTACAAGTGCTCTTGCACGAAACATTAAAAACAACACTAAATTTTACATGTTTTGCTACAAATCTCGGCATACCATGGAAACTTATTACAAGAAGCATGGTTATCTACCTAGTTATAAGCCTCGAGATTCTTCCTCCGTGCACCTTACAACTACTCTAAATGCTTTTGTACCGATTGATGGCACCACTTGATCTTCATCTTTTGCTGCCTCTTTGCAGTTCACAAGGGACTAATATAATAAACTTCTTGCGCTTATGTAGAATCTTGCATCTTTTATGTCTTTATCTCCTTTGGCACAAGTTAATCTTATGACTGCTTCTTCCAATAATTCTTTAAATGCATCTCTGCTTCTAACTATTTCTCACTTGCTCTCCACTAAATGCTTCTCCTCTGCTTGGATAATTGATAATAGTGTAACCAATCACATTTGCTCTTTTATTTCTTGATTTTCTAATTTAGTCTCTATGTCTCCTATTTTTGTTTAGTTACCTAATGATTCCATTGTTCAGGCTTGTTACTCAGACACCATCTCTCTTTCCCACTTTTTGCCTTACTAATGTGTTGCTTATTCCCCAAATTGACTATAATCTAATTTTCATTTCTAAACTTGTTACCTTTTCTATTGTTTAATTCTAACTTCCTATTATTGTTCTATTTAGGTTCTGGACCCTTAGAAGATGATTGGTACAGTTGAGGTTCAAGATAGTATTTACATTCTTCAAGATCATATAATTAGTGTATCCTCTTCTCTAGCACCTACTATAAAGTCCCCCATATAATCTAGACTTTACCATTCCTGACACATAATAACATACAATAATAATACAATATTAGAGTTATAACCCTTAATTGTTTTTAGTGAGATCTTAACTTTGTAAAAAGTATATTCAAATAAGATGGCTAATAGAAGCATAAATATAATTTCATGACTCAAAGAATAAACAATCAACTTCTCTGAAAAAGGGGCTATATGTTGCGGCTCATACCACATGCCTGGCGACATGTGGCACAGAGCAGTAAGCTTTAGTTCTATAACATGCGTCACGGCTTGCATACCTTATGTTGCAGTGCATGTATCAGATTCTGCTATCAGTTATCTGATACAAACTTCCACTAGGCGCCATTTTCATACCCGACATCCTATTAGAGTGATTCAAGTACTTACACAAAACTTATAATATATTCTATTTAATGAAACAAGTTTGGACGTGATCCAACAGTTTAATCTAAAATTGGGCACTCAGATATAAAAAGTCACCTTTTCTTTTAAAAATGACACCCTAAGTGTCCAATTCATATTTCTTGTCCCATTAGACTACTATGGGCCTTAAACCAGGTCCTATAGGACTAAATGCACTTGATTAATATAATATATCATATATATCACATCAAATACTTAATCTGACCTCTCAACATCACATTACATACTTGTGAACTTATATTAGGCACAATACATAAAATCACACACACACACACAGAGACACACAGACTTGTTCCACCTTCAATCATCCAATTTCCTCATATAGAGCTAAGCTTCAACATATGATTAGGAATTACAATTATACTTGACTCATAAAAATAGGGCTAACCCTTACCATTTGGTCAAGATTCACACATAACATATTTTATCACATCAATTTCACATATAAACTAGTGAAACAAGTTATACAATATAAAATACACTTGCTTGATTAGCATCTAGGCTTATCCACGTATCCACCACTGTGATACACTCGATGAGGTACTTATAAAATATAGAAGCAAGTTCTCAACAACATAATCACATTTTGACATTTATATACACTTTTACATCTTAGTTGGCAAATCAAATCTTTAACAACACATTTATACATTCATTACACAAAGGTGATCATACCACTATCAACCGATGCTACTCTTTTCTTGTTTTCTTTTCCTGCCTTCTCACGCTCTCTTCACTTATATACAAAGGTAATGAAGTGAGACATACATCCCAGTAACTTGGATAAACCCCAATTACTAGTTAGTAAGTAAAATTATAAACAAAAGATAAAGTAGCATAATTAAATAAAGCAATATAAATATACATGCACACAATATCATTCTCATTTACGCTATACTTATGTACTCATAGTTTTCCCTAGCGAAGCAAGCTCTACACTTAAATTAGAACTTTCAGCCTTACACGAAACAAGGCCCACTAAACCTTTGTCTTAGACCAAGTATCATTGATATGTATGGGTGGTGTCTTGAGTCCTACATAGTGAAATATTCTCAACACTTGGACTGTCAAGACTTCCTAACCTTACACAAAGTAAGATCACGACCCCCTACCCTTATCTAGGGTGCACTCGTGGATCATTCATCTAAGTCCTTCCTGGCGGAGCAAGCTCTACGCTTAAGACCTTCAAGACTTTCTAGCCTTACACAGAGTAAGGCCATGACCTCCTACCTTAGTCTAGGGTATACTTGTGAATACAAATGCAAATGTCCATGCACATGTCTCTTCTCATACGTTTCATGCATCACTCATATACCCACATGTATAACTCTTTCATAATATTACTACTTTATTAGTTTATAAACATAATGCATATAGTTATATAAAATACTCATAGATAATTTCACAAACAAACAAGTAAAAAAGTTACTCCAGTTATCTTTTTACCCTTCTTACCAAGGGTTACCATTTGCACTGAACTTCTCAAGTTAGTTCAACCCTCACGAGCAATCCTCGAATGCTCAATCTACATAGTGCAATGTCCTATAGTCAGTTCTTAACAATCAACATAGGCACTACTTTGGCTAAACCAAACCCCTAAACACATAAAACAACTCAATTAATACCCTTTGAGTTCATATAATGCTTTCTCTACAGTCATTTGCCCTTAGGCTACTCAAATGATCAAAACATCCTCCTAACTCATTTATTTACCAATTTTCTCCATTTTTAACCTAAATAGTTTAGGTTAATTATGCCTATATCCTAAAGGTTTAACAATTAAACTTCAAACCAGTCGTAAAATCTTAGTTTCACATTGAAAGGCCTTTTTAAACCATTCCCTTAGATTCAATTCCTTAAAACTCCTTGATTTAATTTCTTTACCAACCAAATTTAAAGAAATTTGGGTAGAAATGTAACACAGGGCTGTACGATGCTGACCTGACAAATCACTGGCCAAAGCAAACTCTCAATCGCTGGATAATCCAAGCCCTAATTGTAACAGCCCTCCTCAAGATCTCACCGTCACCTGAGGCGTTTGACACTCTCCCCCTAGGTCCCACAACAGGGCAACCCCACCTCTTTCGGTGAGCATCAAGAGACAAAGGCTTTCCCGCAGTAGTGTGCGGATTATTCCCCTTGCGGAGAGCCTCCTCAGGTTCGATCCTCTAACCTCTCCTACATAACAAAGTTGAGGCTGAACCTGGTACCATTGAGTCAACTACATAACAAAGTTGAGGCTGAACCTAGTACCATTGAGTCAAGTTGACTCAATAGTACCAGGTTCAGCCTCAACTTTGTTATGTAGGAGAGGTTGGAGGATCGAACCTGGGGAGGCTCTCCGCAAGGGGAATAATCCACACACTACTGCGGGGAAGCCTTTGTCTCCTGATGCTCACCGAAAGGGGTAGGGTCACCCTGTTATAGGGCCTGGGGGGAGAGTGTCCAGCGCCTCGGGTGACGGTAAGATCTCGAGGAGGGCTGTTACACTAATGGAGCCAAGCTCCCTTTCCTCTCCTGATGCATTTTTCTCATTTTTTCCTTACATTTCCATGAGTTGAAAACATAGCCTTTAAGTAAAAATCTATGCTATGTACCATGATGCATGGCACAATGAGGTTAGTCTCACAAGTGCTCGTGTGTTATGTCCTAAATCATGACAATATTACTCGACCATGTTATGATAATAGCCAACCAACATAAAACATTAACCCAATATTCCAAAACCATAATCAATTCACTAATTACTAATCTACCTCTAACAACTAGTTTCTTAAATTGAAATTTAAGATATTACACCTACCATTACTTTACATTCCAAAACTCTACCTAACTTTAATTTGCAGCATCTTAGATTAAGTCATGCCTCTCTTACTAGTGTCAATGTTCTTAGTCAGAAATCTTCTTTCATTACTTGTAAACCTACTTTGAATAAGAGTTTTGATGTTTTCCACTTTTCTAAACAATGAAAATTGCCATTTCTTGTTAGTACTTCTTATTCAAATCATCCTCTTGAACTTTTACATACTGATATTTGGGGCCCTTTTAACACTGCTTCTATTCATGGCCATCATTATTTTTTAACTGTAGTTGATGATTATTCTTGTTTTACTTGGGTTATGATAACAAAACAAAAATCTAAAACACGCAACCATGTAAAGCGTCTTATTTTTTTCTCAAAAACTAATTTTCTTTTCATGTTAAAATTATCTGCTCTGACAATAATGCTAAGTTTCTTATCCACTATTTTTTTTCATTCTAAAGGGATTCTACATCAAATGACTTGTGTTAAGACACCTAAACAAAATAGTGTTGTTGAATGAAAACATCAACCTATTTTAAGTATTGCTAGGGCCTTATTATTTTTCATGTTGTGCATATCATTAATTGTATTCTCACTCCCTTTTTGGTTCTCTATATTATGCTTCTACTTCTACTATTCAACATATCAAATTTGATCGTAGAGCTTAAAAATGTGTTTTTCTTGGTTTTCTAAATGAAACCAGAGGCTTTATTCTTCTTGACTTGCACTCTTGTTCCATTTCTATCAGTGCACATATTATTTTTTATTAAACTGAATTTCCTTTCTCTTCTTCTTTCTACTCTTACACCTTTGATTTGCCTATGCCATAGTCCACACCACCTCTTGTTTTTCCTAACCCTTGTGCTATTTCTAATTCATCCAACCCTGATCCCATTTCTTCTCCTGTTTCCTCACCTCCTTCCCCCTTATGATGCTCTTCCAGACCTCAGAAAGCCCTTTCCTACTTACATGATTATCATTGGTCTCTTCTTACCTCAACTGCAACCTCTTCCCTTAGTCCAGGTATTTGATATCCTTTCTCTTTTGTTCTTTGTTATAATAATCTTTCTCCTTCTTATAAACTCTTTGTTCTCTTTGTTTCTACTTCTTTTGAGCCTAAAACATATAAGCAGGTAGTGAAATTTCCTAAATAGAAGGACACTATGCAAGCTAAAATTTTAGCTATTGAGAAAAATAATACATGGACCTTGACAAAACTCCCTATAAGAAAGCATCCAATTGGTTGCAGATGGGTATTTAAAAGGAAGCTTAAGGCTGATGGTTTTCTTGATCGGTACAAAGCTCATTTAGTTGCTAAGGGTTATACATAAACTGAGGGCATTTATTATTTTGATACTTTCTCACCTGTAGCTAAACTAACCACCGTTCGTTTAGTTTTAGCTTTGGCAACTACAAATTCTTGGTTATTGGAGTAGTTAGATGTTAATAATGCTTTCCTGCATGGAGATTTAAATGAAGAGGTTTACATGATTCTTCCTCCTAGTTTTATATCCCCACGTCCTAACACTGTTTGTAAGCTTCAAAAGTCCCTTTATGGTCTCAAGTAGGATAGCCATTAATAGTTTGCTAAACTCACTACTGCTCTCACTTCTTTTAGTTACTCTCACTTCTTTTAGGCCAGCCATCAATGTAATTACTCTTTGTTTGTCAAGAAGTGAGAATCTTCCTTTACAGTTCTACTTGTCTATATTGATGACATCATCTTGGCAGGCAATGATTCTATTCAAATTACCTCTATAAAATGCTTTCTTGATGATTTTTCAAAATCAAGGATTTAGGACAGCTTTGTTATTTTCTTGGTTTGGATATTGCTCATAACTCTCCTAGCATTTTAGTTTATCAACGTAAAATTTACTTGGATATTATTAGTGACTGTGGTTATCTTGCTTGTAAACTAGCTTCTATCCCTATAGATAAGTCTACCAAGCCTCTAAAGATAATGGTACTTTGACTAATGATCCATTTGCTTATCAACATCTTATTGACAAAGCTTTGGTTTCCTAGTGCTCTAAGAAACAATTCACCATTTCTAGTTCCTCTTTTAAGGTTGAATATCGAGCTCTTGTTTCTGTAACTTGTGCGTTATAATGGTTGCTGTGTTTGTTACAAGACCTTCATATCTCTCATCTTTCTCTTGTACTAGTTTTCTATGACGATTAGTCTACTCTTCATATTGCCTCTAATCCTACTTTTTACGAGTGCACTAAACATATCGAACCAGATTATCATCTTGTTCGTGATAAGCTTCAAACTTGCATTATCCATTTGCTTCCTCTTCATTCTAACGATCAAATTGCTGACATCTACACTAAGCCTCTTGGAGCTAGTCCCTTTAGTGATCTCTTGTCCAAGCTAGGCATGGCATTTGTGATATATATTATCCAGCTTGTAGGGGTTAACATAGGACAATATTATATTTTTGATTGTATATAATTTTATATAGTTATGGTGGTTACAGCTATTTTATTTTCTGTGATCTCAATAAATGTTTATTTTATTCTCTTATAGACCTTGGTAGATCTTTTTTTCTTGTATAAATATATCTCATATAAAACTAATAAGATAAGTTATTATTTTCACAAATTGTATTAAAAGAATCAACTTTTTAATGGGCTTGGCCCTTGCTCATTAATATATAGAAGACTCATTTATGGCACGTGTTATAAAGGATGGATCTTACAGTCACCATTGATTCTATGGCAAGGGTTGTCTCTACTGTACTTTTCATCCACTCCACATTCACTACTATAAATCAACCATCAAATTTGCAATGAATAATTCAAATTTAAAATATTGAATCTAGACCATTCACTACAAATCCGATGATCTAGATCTACAGTTGAAAGAAAATGTATATATGTACTTTGGTATCATTCTAGGACCACAAAGCAACAACTAGTTGGCTAGCAAGATGGGAACGTGACCTGATTTGGATTCACATTTAACTAATAATTGCCTTTGGAGGTATGCTTTCCAAAGTGAATTCCTTTGGACATTGCTTTGTTCGATTCCCATGAGGTTTATTCGATGTGGCCAATAGACAACGCATATGAGGAATTAATTAGTTGTTTAAGGTTTTGAAAGGGGATTGCAATAAGTTAATGAATTTGATGAACTGGTCGAAAGAATCCCGTGATGCCAATAAGCCAATTGAAGCATGTTGCCCCCTTCCTAGTTGATTGTGTGTTAAGAATCATTCATGTATTGTTTATTAAGGTAGTACGTATATATACTCGGCTATTTTCTTTGTAAATTGTCAAGACACAGACGTTTTCAAAAAAACCAGTCAACTCAAATTCCAATAACATTAATCATACAAGATGTGTACCTGCTAGATCCAGTACTAGATGTTTAATTTGATCCAGAAGTTAGATGCTGAGCTTAAGATATAAAACTTGGTTAAAACATTAATAACGGCTTCTGGTATACGATGAAAAAAAAAAAACTCGCATCTTCTTAAAGAAAAAAATGTAAAATAAAATAAAACAATGTCTTGTACTATTATATTGAAACTGTAAAAAGAAAAAAATTGATGATGAGTCAAGGAGATTTAAAGTTAGAAAGGAGGGTTGATATTCAAAACTTACCACACTGATTAATTTTCTCAAAGTTAGTGGGACCATTATTTGCCACCGTCAAATAGTAGATCCGCCACTCTACTATAGCCATGCCATGGCATTATCACATACTCGATTGATTAAAATTTTATTTATTCATGAGAAATTGACTAGAATCAAGTTGCCACTTAAGGATCAAAGGCACTAGCCTTCCACAATTTATTCCAGACGTACGCTAGAGAGAGGTTGCAGTCACACAAGAACGGCGATAAAAGACGATAGAGAACCTCTGAGGCAGATTTCATCATGGCAACCAACGTATAACATTAATGATTATATTAATGTATAACATTACCCTAGTGATTTCTATTTAATTATCTGCACATATATTTGCAATACCATATTTGGCCGTGTGTTCTTTAAGGCCCTTGACAACTAGCCAGTTTCTTTCTTATCCCATTCGTCCTCCAATTTCGATCCTCTTTTCTATTTATATAGCACGTGTTATGTATGATAAAGTTGATGGGGCCCAGATTTTCCCTTAAAAACAAAAGTGGGGGGGGCCAGTCACTGATGTTACTGAAAAGAGGGGTCTCCAATGCTGAAGCAGAGCGAGAATCTACTTTTGTTGATGTTTCTGGGACCATGCATGAAGCAACAAGTAGCAATATGGGAACGTGGCATTTGGTAGTTTCTAATAATTGCCTTTAATTTGTTTTATTGCCTCTGGAGGCACTGTTGCTTTTTAAATAGACATCATGTGGACATGAAAGCTTCGTACCCATGTGGCAAATAAACAATGCATATGAAAAGGTACTGCAAATCAATTTTCTTGATTGCTTGCTATGATCAATCCTATTATTACATTTTCGATGAAGTACTGTCATTTATCTTTCTCATGAATACATAGTTTAGATTTTATTTATTTTTAATAAATTATAGAATATTCAGATAAATATAGATTATTTTTAATAGTTATTTATCTCTCAGGGTTATGATTAAATTATTTTTTTATTATTTCTGTAATTTCTTACTATTGTGATCAAAATTGATTGAATAAAGTATTTCATATTTTTCTCTCTCCTCCCTCATTTCTCTTTCACTCCCTTCCCCTAGCCCTTTCATGCTTGGGAGATGGTTTTGTGCTAAGAAATTATTTGTATATTTTTTAGGTGCTAGATTATTTTCATTAATCATTATTACACAGATTTGGAAGCAGCGTAACTCAAAAAATAAATGGAAATTTATAGAACTTAATATAATCAAGACGAAAGAGAAGGTACGAATTATTAATTAACTTGAATGAATATTAGTTAAAGTTGATGAACTCTATTGAATTTAACTAATTTGAATGGAAAACTGGGCTGATGAGCGAATCGTTGAAAACTAAAAGTGAATTGCGAGTGTAGTTATGCCAAATTATAGTAGATAACAATTACTTTTAGCAGTTTGTTGACAGTTCTTTTTTCTTTTTTGCCTTTCTTCACAAGGAAAAATGATAGTTAAAAGATCCATTTATTGACAGTTGTAGTTTCTGAAGAAATTTTTTTTAAAAATGAATTGTAAATGTTAATTAAACTTTTATAACAAAACACTTATTACTGTAGATTTTTAAATTCACTGTCACTCCTTTGTGCGGGAGAGTGTTAAGAATTGAAGTCTGCTAGAATTCAAGTAGAATTGATAATTTCAGAGAGCCAAGTTTACTCAAACTTGATCTTGATAAGCTCAAACTTCCTAAAAAGTTTGAATGACTAAGCTTAGCCCTAATTAATTCGAGCTTCAGGATGCTCGAATACCTGCATTTTTATTTTTAAAATTAACTTTAAAATACTTTTTTACTTTTAAATTACAATTAACTTTAAAATACTTTTTTACTTTTAAACTTAATTATTTTTGTTTTATAAAAAATATAAAATATATTTTTATTTTTAAATATAAATTTTTAAAAAAATATGTGGGTCTTAAAAATATAAAAATTAATATTAAAATATGTTTTAAATATTATTTTCAGATATTTTATATATTAAAAATAAAAATAATAAAAATATAAATATTTTAAATTGTTGTCAAAAAATCTATAATAATGCCCTTGAATATATAGTTTTTTAGTTAATTAATATTTTTATATTTTTTAAAATATTTTTTTATTCTAGTATCTGAGTCTATTCAAATTGGCTCGAATAAACTTTAACATATAGAAAAATTATTTTACTAAGCCTGGCATTAAATTTTATTCAGTTTGGCTTGTCAGATTTAGCATAAATTTTCCGGCTCTAGATTCAGCCATTCGGGCAAAGAAAATGGAAAAGAAATCACTTGAGATTAATGAAATGATTAGACGGTGATCCATGGAAAATATAGGCGTCGTGGGCATACTGGATCTCACGGAACGTCATTTCTGATTTTTTGTATCATTGGGCTTGATATTTGACTATGTTCGGCCCAATATAGACTACCATTGTGCAGGTCATTGTGTTTTGGAAGCTATGGTCTATGGACGAAGGTTGCTCCAATCAAAATAAAGATTAATTAGTGAGTATCAATTAACTTATAAGATTGTGGTATTAAATCTCATTACGAACATGAAAAGCTTGTTAGTGCACAGGTGATTTGTAAGATATGATGCGCGCGCGCGCACAAAATTAAAATACTAAAAATATAATTTTGATTAAAAAACACACAATTAAAATACTAAAAATATAATTTCAATTAAAAAAAAAACACACACACACAAACTATCACCAAAATGTACTTTTATTCTATTTATGTCTAATTGCATATCACCTAATTCATACTAATAGGTATAAATGATATATTATCAATATCTTCTCCCTCTTCAACCATCATTTGTAAACAAAGATGAATTCTATTTCTAGTTCATCAAGAGATAAGTTTGATACTCTAAGATCATCCCATTCATCTTTGCTAATGTTTCATATTTTAGACTTGCCTTGTTTAATTTTTATTCTTCACCTTTTCAGCCAAGAGTTGCAAATTAGTACAAACATAAATCAAGTATTTTGCCCTTTTAGGATTTAACTTATTTCTTTTCATTAAATGGATGAATGTGAGTAGGTACTTTAATTCTTTTCACAACATCGTAAAGAGCAAGGCTGCACGAAAAACTTATTTTTTTGGAAGTATCTACTCGCAAATTAAAAGTATTGAATTTGTATAGAAAATAAAAATTTTACAAATTAAAAAATGACAATCCAATACTTTATGGATAAGTATCAATGAGTGTTGGCATCGGAGACTATGATATGGATAGTGAGGTAATTTAAAGCATTAATGTTTCATATATAAAGATATAAGTACCTTTGTAAACGATTTTCAAACTTGAAAGTATATTTTGACTAGTGAGCTTTTGAGACTCAACTCATCCAAATTTTTTTATTAAAAAAATAAAAGATGTAATATCATAATGCTTTATTTTTTAGGATAAGTAGCAGTAAGAACCTTCTCACAATGGGCTTGCAAGCCGTGGGTTCAATAACGTAAATTTCTTTCATATAAGAATAAGATGCATAGTATTATATAGGGAAAAATAAATTATATACTTAATTTTATATTTTTAAAATATTTATTTCTAATTAAATCAATATATATATATGAATCTTTTATAGATTATTTATTTTATAACAAATTTTTATTATTGATATTATTATGATACAATATAACTTTCACTTGTCTTGATTTTTTTTGGATTGAATAAAAATATCTTTAGCATATATAAGACTAATTATTTAAGTCTTAGTTACGCTATTATATAACATCAACTTATTGTAATTCAATTAATGTCAATACACTTCTTGTTATTCTAGCGCGCTCGCGCGAGGAACAGAGGGAGTGTTCAGTGATTGTTCTTAATGGAAGGCATAAAAGCATGGTGTGCATTTGATGAAAGTTTTATTTATTGGAGGATAATTAAATAGTAGAATTGTCATTTAATTGGTTTAGGTAATTAAAGTTGGAATGTGGAACTAACCTCCGACACAGTGTTGTAGTTATTGAGTGAATGTGTTAAAAGAAAAAATCTAATAAAAAACTAAGAGATGAAAGTGGGTTAATAAAAGACTTGAAAAAAAGATAGACTCGCATGCATAAAACATATCTATACAGGGCAATGACAATTGAAAATAGTTTATTTATTTGCCTCCTTACACGCAAGTTTAAGGAATATTGGGTTCTTTTTATTAAAATTTACAAAAATAATTTTTAAATTTATTATTTTGCTCACATGAAGACTTCGGTTTTTGACCAAATGAATTTTAAATTTAAAGAGTTTCATAAATGGTGGTTAGTTTAATTGTCCTTAAATGAGATATATTTATTTTTCTTTAAACCATTAAACAGATTTTTAAGCTAACGTTCATTGACCAAGGTTTTATGGAATTTTATTTTTTTTGAAACCAGTGAGTTAATGAGCACCTAGCACTCATCTGGGTCCATGCCTATTTATATTGAAGCGTGCAGCATTAGAAGAAACATTTTTTACTACGCCCAATTTACATCTTTATAAAAACTAAGGTGAAAAGTAGAAACAATAGCAATTCTATGATTAAATTACTAACCAAGAAGCCTTTTCACATCACATACAAAAAATAAGACGTAGAAACATTAAAATTAATGTCTCATTAAAAAAAAGTGACTTATACAAAAAGGATGTGGATTTTAATTAAAATTGATATAAAATTTAACATAATTTATTTAAGTAAAATTAACCACATCCTTTTCAAACAAAATGCCGTGGGTTATTTTAAAATCCACATCGCTTTTATTGATAACGGACATGGATTGTTTTTCATCTTATTTAATTTTAAAATACAATATTTATTTAAATTTATGTCAAATTAACCACGTCGTTTTCAAATAAAACGATATGGTTTACATTAAAATCCACATCCCTTTTGGTAATAAGAAACGTGAATATTTTTGGGCTTATTTAATTTTAAAAATATCATATTTAATTACTTTGTATACACATCGCTTTCCTGGGAGTTAGACGTTGTTTATGTTTTCTCGTCGCTTTTATTAAACTGGACGTGGATAATATTTTAATTCACATCCCATTTGATGAATAAGCGACATTGCATTTGAAATTAAAACTTTTAGAACCCCATTGTTTTATAGACTCCATCTTACTTTTTCGCTCTCTCTCGATAGGAACTCTACTCTATGAACCAGAATATTGCGATAGACTCAAACTTCATCTTCTCTGCTTCAGCAATGCCAGATGAAAATTTAAACCCTCCTGCTTCATCAGAAGAAGTTGATCTGCTTAAAAGAAATGCCATAAAACTTGATGAAGTTATGGTGGACAAAGGCCAAGATTCCATAGGTCATCAAAATCAGCATCATCTGTCGGAGAATATCATCACAAATATTTCTGATCAACCAATGGAGATCAGAGAGACGCAAGATGTAGTAACAGGGAAAGAAAATACGGTTAATGGGATCAAAGCCTTCAGAGCCCCAATCTCATACAAAGACTCACTTATCAGATATAATGGCTGCTTCGGGATCAATGAGGCCAGAGACACAAACTACATAAATGACACTCTTGCTAAAGAACTTGAACAGGAATGGGTACCCACAGAGACAACTAAAAAACTGATGGAGATGTTTCCAATGGTACCTATCTCAGATCAGGAATGGAAAAATATTTGCCTCCCTTGGACGGATGCTTTGGTTATTAACACTCTTGGAATACAAATTCATCCAAGATCCCTCAAGCCTAGGTTATCTAAGATGTGGAATCTTAAGGATTTTGAGCTAATTGATCTAGTGAATAATTACTACATTGTGCAAACAAAAAACACTGAAGCCTATGAAAGAATACTCAGTGGTGGACCATGGATCATTTTCGATCATTGTATCCTTGTCCAGAGATGGAGTCCCCAATTCAACCCAAATACCAATTCTCTGGGGAAAGTAGCCCTATGGGTTCGTTTAACAAATATCCCCATTCAATGTTATGACAAGGAAATCCTCTAGAGAATGGGTAATTGCATTGGGAAAACTCTCAAGGTTGACACTAACACTCTCTCGGATGCTGAGATGAAAGATGCCACAGGAAAGACCGAAAGAGGGAAATTTGCCAGAATTAGCGTCGAGATAGACTTACAAAAAAACTTGTTCCTAGACTACTCATCAGGGACGAATTGTTCAATATTGAATATGAGAGTCTAAATCTCATTTGCTTCGGGTGTGGCTGCTACGGACATAACAAGAACATCTTCCCTTTTAATCCCAAGAACAACCAATCAAATACAGAGGAGAAGTGTACTCAGCAAGGGAAATCGGATTCCAACTAGCCCTCAAAACAAGTCGACGTACAAGGGATTTTGAACCAGCAATCGGTTAAAGAATCATCGAAAAAAAAGCATCAGTACATACCGGAGGAAGATTGCGGGGAGTGGATGACAGTCCGACGCCACAATCATGCTCGATCTTCGAGATTCGCAACGAATACATCTGTTGACCGTAGAAACTGCCCTCATCTCCCTTATCGAGGTACGAACATCTCAACCAAATCTCGCTTTGATCTGCTCTCTAACCCTGACCAGGTCTGCGAAGACGACAATAGGTATGGGGAAGCTAACAATCACAACGCTACAGTTACGAAAGCCCCTAAGACAAAGGCTGTCAGGCAAGTATGGAGAAAGATAGAAAACTCTGGAACTAAGAGAACGAGAGTAGATGATACTGAAGAAGGAAACGATGCATTTAAGGTTGCGGACCAGGCGGATAAAGGAAAGAAGAAACTCAATGCAAATGGGCCTAAGTTTAATTGGAAAGGCCCACAAGCATTATCCTAGGAACTCATAAAAAACACAGAATACCAGCCCAAAAATGCCACTGCCAAGCCCAAAAAATGAATCCATTCTGTTGTAAAAGGAAATAAAAGACAAATGGGCTCTAGCAGCAAGCCCATAACCGAAACCCCTTCTAAGAAGTCTGAGACCGAAAATGATGCTGGGAAATCATTCCAACCAAACTTAACTATTTAGAAAGACCCTAAAATCCCAAACAATATTGGCACACCATTAGAAACTCAGCTCGTCCGAATTGCAACTCATGAGTAGTACAAACCTCCTAACCAGGGAAAATCACCAAGCTTCATTCCTGAAACACAATTTATTAGTAAAGGAGGCATGGATGTGAGCAATCAAAATTTGTTAATGGAGAGCTACGAAGGCGCAAAAGACATCAAGTATATTGAGGAATGTGCTGATGATGATCTCCTTTCTGAAGACTATGAACACACGCCAGCCACTAATGACCTGGATGACGATGAGTTTAGTGATGACTCAATCTCTAAATCCAACATTTAATTAGTAACTCATTTCCTTTTCTTCTCCATTTTATTTATTTAATTATAGATATTATTTCTTAGAATTATAGAGGTTCTTGTGCTAAAAGTTTTCCTGCTCGTATTAAGGAAATTACAAATTCTTATAATACTCAAATTCTCTTTCTTGTTGAAACTAGAGCTAGTGGTACTAGAGGAGATAATATAATTAGGAAACTCAGTTTCTCTAACTGGATTCGTGTCGAAGCCACTGGGTATGCTGGTGGTATATGGATGCTTTGGAACACTGATGTGGTTAATGTTGATTACTTGTATTCCAATATCCAAATTCTGCATTGCAAAATATGCCACCTAGCGACAAGAAGCTCTTATCTTATTTCATGTGTCTATTGTGATCCTAACCCTTGTAATCGGGAACAACTATGGAACTCTATTAATGATCTAGCAGCCAATATTTCTGAACCTTGGCTTATTATTGGAGACTTCAATTCTTATCTGTCTTGTGATGAAAAATGTGGTGGAAGCGGGTATAATTGGAAGTCTATGAAATGCTTTAGACAATGCATTAACTCCTCCAATCTCCTTGAGCTCAATTTCACTGGTAATAGATTCACTTGGGAAAAGGGTAACATTAAGGAAAGGCTTGATTGGTCCTTTTATAATGCTGAATAGAGGCTCAAATTCAGTCAAGCTAATACTTTTCACCTCCTTAATCATGGCTCTAACCACCGTCCCATTAGAATTCAGCTTGAGAATCCAGATAGTTTCAGATTTCAAGCTAAACCTTTTAGATGCCATGCTGCTTGGATGGTTGAAGAATCCTTCCAATCGATTATCAAAGACTCCTAGAAGAATAAAGATTGGAAAGATGGAGTCTCAAAGTTTGCTACTTCTGCCACTCAATGGAACAAATATAATTTAGGCAGTATTACAGCAAATAAAAAAAGGATTCTTAGAAGACTTAAAGGAATTGACCGCAATAGGAACATCAAAGACAATTATTTCCTGTGAAAACTTGAAAAATCTCTATGGGAGGATTATAACAAAGTTCTTCTCCAAGAGAAACTTCTTTGGTTCCAAAAATTGAGATGCAAATAGTTGAAATGGGGAGACAGGTATTCTAAATTCTTTCATGCTACAGCTATCGTTCGAAGGAAAAGAAATCAAAATTTAGCTCTTTAAGATGAGAATGGTATATGGATTAATGATCAATCTACCCTCAAAATCTAGGCTGCTTCTTTCTTTGAAAATATGTTTAGAGAGAACACTCAGCTCAAGCCTAAGTTAGTCACCAATAAAAGTTTTCCTACTTTAAACTCCAATCAATTGCAGTTACTCCACAGACAGGTTACAGAAGAAGAAATTAAAAATGCTGCTTTTGACATTGGTGCTTTTAAAGCCCCTGGTCTAGATAGGATAAATGCTGGCTATATTCAATGCTATTGGAGTGACCTAAAAGAGAGTATCTTTCATCTTGTTAAGAAGGTCTTCTCTAATCTTACTACCATTAGCAAAATCAATGACACCTTCATTACCCTCATTCCTAAGATTGAAAACCCTACTTGCATGAAGGACTTTTGCCCGATATCTCTTTGCAATGTTAGTTACAAAATTATTACCAAGCTCCTCTCCAACAGGCTTCGGCAATGTATAAATCACTTGATTGGAGACCATTAATGTAGCTTTTTACAAGGAAGACAAAGTAGTGATAATATCATCATCGCACAAGAGATCATTCACTCCATAAGAAATAAAGGGGGAAAGAAGGGCTTCATGGCACTCAAAATTGACCTAGAAAAGGCTTTCGATAGACTTTCTTGGGATTTCATTGAAGATACTCTTCGTATCATTGGAATAAATGATAATTTTAGGAAACTTATCATGGCAGCCATCTCTACTACTCGCATGAAAGTTCTTTGGAATGGTGAACCTGCAAATGAATTTACACCAACTCGTGGCATTAGACAGGGAAACCTTCTTTCACCTTATCTCTTTGATCTTTGCATTGAACGACTAAGTCACAGCATACTTAGTAGTATTGATAAAAAAGAATGGAAACCTATTAGCCTAACAACTAATGGTCCTCCTATCTCTCATCTATTTTTTGCTCACGACTTATTCTTTTTTGCAGAATCTTCTCTCAGCCAAGCTAGGATCATCCAACAATGTCTTTCTAACTTTTGCAATGCTTCTGGACAAAAAGTTAACAATACTAAATCCAAACTTTTTTGCTCCAAGAATGTTAATATTAATAGAGTCATCCAGATAAGCGATGAAATAAGAATTCCCCTAACCGAGAATCTTGGAAAATATTTGGGAATTCCTATTATCCATGAAAGAGTTTCTAAGCTTACCTTTGCCTCACTGATCGATAAAATTAACTCTCGGCTCTCAAATTGGAAAAGTCGTTATCTCAATACTGCTGGGAAATCTATTCTTATAAAATCTGTCCTATCTTCTATTCCCAACTATGCTATGTAAACCATGCTTTTATCTGATAATGTCCTAAATGATATGGAGGCTCACTCCCGCAATTTCCTCTGGGATTCTACTAATGGTACCAAAAAACCTCATCTCTTATCTTGAGATTATGTCACTAAGGATAGCAAACAGGGAGGCCTCAACCTTAAAAAGCTCAAAAGTCAGAATAAGGCCTATATTATGAAACTTTATTGGGGTATCATTACAAAACCTAATTGTCTTTGGGTTTGTGTTCTTCGTGATAAATATAAATGCAATAACCCTAACATCCCTATGATTTGCAAAACTAGCTCTTGCTCTTACACGTGGTCTAGTATATGTAAAGTCTGGGACCAATTCATCTATCATGTGGGTTGGAAGGTTGGAAAGGGGGACCAAATATCCTTTTGGTATGACAAATGGTGTCCCTTTCCTGAACCTCTTGTAAAGTACGCATCTCCTAATGCAAATCCTATTCTACATGCAAAATTCTTAGACTTTTGTTCTAGTACAGGTGTCTGGAAGGTGGCCCAAATTCGTAGATATTTGCACCGCGATATCATCAAGCAAATCATTACCGTCAAACCTTCCCATCCCAATGCTCATGACGATACTATATATTGGAGGCCCTCTAATGATGGTAGTTTTTCTATCAAATCTGCTTACAAGTAGAGCCGAGAATAAAGGCCGGGCTTGAAAGCCCTGTTTAAATAAGGGTTCGGGCTTTGAAAATAATTTTTTTTAAAATAATCGGGCTTGAGGGCTTGGCCCTAATAAACCCTGTAAAATAGGGCTCGGGCTCAGGCTGCCCTTCAAACCCTGTTATATTATTTTTATTATTATTTTTTTAGTAAAACACGTGTTTGAAATCAATGACCTACTCACCTGATCCTACATACATTATATTATTATTAATTTTAATTTATTCTAAAATTAATTTAATATAATTTAATAAATATCAGTGTATAGTATAAAATTTATGATATTTTTTATTTTTCTATAATTATTATGTTTGTATATTTATAAAAAAAATGAACTATTTTTTAAATGAAGATTTAAATTTTATTACTAGACTTCTAATGTATGTTATTTAATTTCTAAAAAATTATGATGATTTTAATTTTTTTAATTTTAAAATATTTTAATTTATTTATAATGTTTAATTTTATTTTAATTTTTTATTTTTTAAAAAAAGGGCTTACGGGCCTGGCCCTGAGCCCTGAGTATAAGGGCCGGGCTTGAAAAATTGGAATCAAAATGGGAAACCAGGCTTTAGGGCTTAGGCCCTAAAGGGTCAAGCCCATAAGGGCCGGGCCCGCCCGTATTCCCACCTCTACTTACAAGGCTATTGAAAATCATTGCAATAATACCAACTCTAAGATTTGGTCCAAAATCTAGAAATGGCCGACTTATGAAAAGATCAAAACCTTCCTTTGAAAAGTTGCTTGGGATCGCATACAACCTAAATTCACTTACTCGGATGGGGGCAATCCCTGTTACAAAATATGCCCCCTTGGTTGCAACTCTTTGGATTCAATTATACATATTTTAAGAGATTGCAAGACATCAAAAGAGGTATGGTTAAAATTATTAAAACAATCCAAAACTAACACTTTCTTTTCTCTTCCTTTACAGGATTGGATAATTTGAAATGTCAAAAATGATGCGGGAAATGCTCTAGCAAGGAAGGGTTCTTGGCAAAGACTCTTTGGCCATGTGTGTTGGAATATCTGGAAAGAAAGATGCAAAAAGGCCTATTTTGAGGAAGATAATCAAGATAGGGACATTGCTTTCACCAGTATCCAAAATATTATCAGCGATCACAATATCTCCAATCCAAAATTGAATTTCTCACTCAAAAAGGAGATAGAACTAAAGCTAAATGGCTCCCTCCTAAAGAAGGATGGGTTAGACTAGACACTGATGACTCCGTTAATTCTATTAGTACAACTTCTTGTGGCGGTCTCATACGTAATGATCAAGGTAACTAGATTAAAGGCTTCTCTAAATATCTTAGATACCACCCAAGCACAGCTGCTGAACTTATGGGCATCCTGGAAGGTCTTACTATTTGCTGGGCAGAAAAGTTTAACAAAGTTAATGTCTACTCTGACTCTACTGAAGCTCTATCGCTAATCTGCAATGAGTTCTCTACCAATCACCCTCTCTTTACCACTATCAATGATATCAGAAATCTTATTATGTGAGACTGGACTGTCACCTTTGACCACATTTTTAGAGAAGCAAATACTTGTACTGATTGGTTGTCACACCAAGCCTCTATTGATAATTTCAATGTACTTATTTTTGACACTACGCCCCTAGGTTGCAGGGACCTTTTGTACGCTGACATGACTCAATGAGTCCGTTAGCACGGTTTTTCTGTGGCCTATCATTCAAAAAAAACTTTTAGAACCCCACACGATCTGTTTGCTTCCCCTGTCTAAAATTTTCCCAAACCCTTCCTCTTTCTCATTTCTCTCCTCTCGACAGCAACTCAGCTTCCTCCCTCTCTCTTCTCTCCGGCAACGCTTCTCTCTCGAACCCGTCTTCCCCCTTCTATTTTATCAACGGCGATGAAGCTCCAATTAGAGTTCTAAGACCCAACCTCCCACTTCTATACTCTCGTCGGCGACACTGCAGCTCGTCGTCTCCTCTCTCCTCTCTCCAATTCTTGTTCTCTCCTCTCTCTCTCGTCTTCTCTATTGACCTCGAGTTCCTCTTGTCCTGTTATTGGTCTTCATAGATGTGAGGTTAGTTTTTTTTTTATTTTTTAAATTATTCTGATGTGTACTTTTATCATGCATGGTTGATGTGAAGATGTTAGGTTGGTTTGTTGTTGCTGTGAATGGGTATTTTTGACTCTAGCTTTTATTGAATTCTGGATCATAGACAAAGGCAGTATAACTGATGTCCAAATTTCAACAATTACATATATGAAAAATTAACAACTCCATTTTATACTCCATTAAATGAACAGCAATAAAAAATTGGAATTAAAGTCAAATTTTACTTGAAAATTGTCAGACTTAAATGCTCGTTTGCTTGCGTTTGGAACAAGTGTTTGTGCTGTTGAAATTATCCTGCATCTTGTCTTTCACCCTAGCATTCCTTGCTAGCCTGTCTGGTTCAACGGACAGGGTGCGGAGACTTCGATGATATCTTGTTCAGTTTAAGGAAAGGAAGGGTGGGAAAATAATTGAATATAAGTTTGACTAGTTTTAGAATTTTTAAGAAATGTCAGTTGATATTTAAGGATATGCTTTCAACATTACAATTAAAGAAAAGACCTGCAACTGATTATTAACTCTTTCAGGAAATTGAGAAAAATGCCAATTTTACCCTCATTCGAACTCATCATATAGGCCATGCAATTTTAAGACTTGGCTTTTCTCTATTTTCTCTCCTTTTCATTTCCTTTCTATTTTTCATTTCAACCATTAGATTCATTTTTAAATGATTGAGATTTGATGTTTCATAAAATTATTATTATATTTATTAAAAAAATTCACATTTTAATAATAATTTTATGCACATCAAATCACAACCATTTAAAAATAAATCTAGTGATTAAGATGGAAAGTGGAGAGGAAATGAAGAGGAGAGAAAATAGAGAGAAGCCAAGTTTGTAATTTTAGAAGCACAGACCAACATTTCCTTTTTTATCCAAAAACATAAGCCAACGTCAAATAAGGATAATATGAAAAAGATGTAAAAGAAGCCAGAAGGAAAAACAAAGATTATATATAATGGCACACAGCTTCGCTAAAATTGAAAATTAACCCTTCATTTAGATGAGAAGAAAAATTAGAAAGAAAAAAAGTTGGAAAGAAAAATTCCTAAAAATAATGATATTATTATTTTTAGAAAATTCTTCTCCTAATTTTTTCTCCTTCATGTTTTCTTTCCACATTCAAGCCTAGAGAGAGTGGTCTCTAGTAAGATTGGGTCATGTTAACAATGGGCTTAGGAGGGGGATGAAATTCGATACCATCGCTATAGCGATTTTGAAGATCATCCCAAATCATGATCCCACGAAACTTAGGATCTCTTTCTAAGTGAGGAATGACCTTCCTGTTGAGATCATCAGTGGGGATATAGCCCTCATAACTACCAGAGAACCCCGTGAGGCCCATATAGAACCACGTTGTCGGGCCTCTGAAGCAAGCCGTCCATTGGTCCCATGAGTTCAGTAAATTCCAAGCATCCCCGTCATCGGAATATTCGCACGAAGCCTCGCCGTAGAACTGAGGCCAAACGTAGTCGAAAAGCCCTGTGCGCATGGCTGCGCCGAGGTAACGATCAGGGATCGGACATTCTGGTGCTGCCGAAAGGAAAAACCACCTGTTCATCCTGTATCTGTGAAGCTCGAGTGCAAGAACATCGTAATATCGGTATCCGTTGTCCTTGATGAAGAAGTCGATGCCATCTAAGACGGCGTCTCCGAGGGGACCTCCAGAACCGCCGGTTTGGCCGCCCAGATAAGTGGTCCAGAGGTAGGAGGCGACCTGTTCGGCGTCTTCAGGTGAAGAAAGGTTATAATGGCCGGCGTCTCCTCCGATGGAAAGGAAGATTTTGACGCCTAGGCTTTGGCAATAGGCTATTTGGGAGGCATATTTGGCGCAAGACCCGAAACTACAATGTGATGATAGGTCCAGTTCTGGCGTTGCTCCATTGCCGAAGGTATTGAGGAATGCGATGTTTATTATGTCGTACTTTCTGGTGGCACATGCTGCGTCCAACTCTCCTCCTTCCCTGTAAAAGCCCCAGTAGGTTACAATTCCAGGGCGCTGGGAAGAGCTCGAGTGAGACATTAGCAAGAAGAGCAAAACCAGAAGGATCGAAGCTTGTGCTTTTGAGGCCATCAAAGTGGATTTGATAGAAAGCAAAGCTGCAAAGGGATTTCTTTCTTGTTGTGGACGACGATAGAGAGCTAATTTATAATGGGCATGGGCCAGGGTAATAATAAGAGTCAATTTCTTCCACGTGTTACAGAAATATATGTGTATATAGTATTATATTGAAGTTGTAGCTATCTATACAGCTTCACTATACGTGATAGAAGAGCCTATGTGATGCCTTGTCCAATTATTCCCCGTCTATATATATAATATATATATATATAGAGAGAGAGAGAGAGATGATTATTTAAATGTGGCACGTGTTAGAGGTGAAGCTTTGTCGCCACGGATTGGACCATGTCAGCTGCAGCTTGCCAACTAGCAGAACTTTCTCTGTGTTCTAATTGGGTTGTTTCTAGTTATTAATCTCTCCTGTTTCTTAGTCCACGTGTCTTTGTACTTTTGTGGGCATAAGATTATTCGAATCTGATATATGACAAATACATATAATGAATCATTTGCTCGAGAATTTGAGGATGATGATCAAAAGGTGTTACAAGTTGATTTGATGAATTTACTAGAAGAAACCTAAGATGCTTCTTAATTACATAATTTGTAGCGTGTAATCAGATGGCGATTAATCTCACACACACAGACGCTTTGATCCATAATTCCATTTGCACCCAAGAACTTTGTAAAGTAGCTAAATTTAAAGTCATGTTGAATTTTTCATGGCGATAAACTCAGGATAGTACAGTTGCTCTTATCCAGTAAATCTTACTGGCATAGGCAAGGGTCAGTAACTTCAAATATTTTACATATAAGGAAATGTCTTATATATTGAAGTTGTAGCTTTCCATATTTAATTAGCTATGCTACCATGCAGCAGCAACTAGCTAGGGGACCAAGATCGTTGGTCTCGTGATATGTGTTTTGGTTATTTCTAATAATTGCCTTTGTTCTCTTTTCAAACAAGGTTTTTTATTACCATTTTCTAATAATAGGTAGGGGACCAAATCTTTGGATATTTGCACATGTTTGTAACTTTGCGGGCGTCAGAATTTTCGCACTTGATTGTGGTAAATAATAGAATTAATATGCAAGTCTGGCGTCTTAATATCTAGATAATGTTAAGTTTGATGTCCTGCCCCCATATAGTTTATAAAATTAACATCTTATATCTTGATAATGTTAAATTTCTACTCTGCCACCAAACATTAATTCTCAATTCATAACTCGGAAGAAAGGAACAACAAGGTGTTTAATTGAACATGCACATGAGTGCTCGCTTATGTCATGTCATTGGAACATCACAAATTTCTGTCATAGATCACTCCTTCCTTCTTGGTAGATTCATTCTTGTACCTCATGGCCCAAACTTTCTGTAAATCAAGCATCCAACTTGTGAAATACACAACAATCTTCAATCATATGTTATCAGGATCATCGTGTTTATAGGTCCGTTACATGCATCAAGTATCATGTCCATTACACAACAATCTCTCCAAATAATATTTAAGCATATTACTTTTAAGTGCCTTTTAAATAGGCTTCCATGCTATGCTAGGCTTTAAGTAAGTTTAGACATAACTTAAAAAAAACAAATTTTATATAGGTTTTAAGTTAGATTCAAACCTTTGACCTACTACATAAGTTTAGATCTATTTAGTTAAAGCCTAACTTAATCTATCATATTTTCCCTCTTAACTATCAAGCACTATATGTAGGCACATCTCCAATATATATTTAAATTTTTGTTCATCATGTTGTGAAGGGCTAATCATTTCCGTTAAATCCTACTCTCTTGATTGTGATGGAGTAATTATGTGTGTGCATGCAATATTTTTATTTGAGTTTTTTTTTATATCTTTTATTTGAGTTTTAAATAACAGGATTTCAGGTTCTAATAAAATTTGGGCCTATATGACCCAAACGATTCTCAAAAAGCACTTCGCCTCTACATCCATTGTACAAGGCCCGTTATTGTCTAAAGGCCTGTTTAAACAAAAAGATAACAAAAAATGTGGGCAGTAGAATAATCAGCCAGACTATAGTTCCCATATTTTCTGATGTTTATAAACAAATCCGACTTTTGATGAATTTTAATTAAATATATCAAACATGTTGATATATTGAATGTTGATATGGATGTTATGTTGCATGATGTTTGTTATGTATAGTTTACTGTAAACATTTTATTATAATTTTACTACGCAGTAAACCAAAAAGATGAATTATTTCCGCATGATTGCCCTTGGTCCTTGGCCTATAATTCACGTCTGTGTGACGGGAGACATTAAAATATAAATGAATAAAATCATTAAAACTTGTTGGCAAAAATAAATAAATAAATCATTTAAATGATTTGCTACCCGATCCGTATTCATAAATGTGTATTATTAATATCAACAAGTATTTGGTTCAACCAGTGAAAAAAATTGTATCACCTTAATCAGAGGTTAAGTTTCATTCCTAACAATACAATAACATTTGGTGGTAAAATTTCCGTCCGAAAGGATCTAAATAAAAATATACAAAGGCCCGATAAACAAATGAAGGTAGGATAGGGTGTGATTCTCCATAAAATTTCGGCTTCTTCTTCACAAAGCAAGCTTTTATAGTTTTGGATGTGTGCGTATGTTATGTTAATCATTCTGAAACATTTCTTCTCTCTTTTGGCCCAAACAAACTTTTCTCTTCTCTTGTATCGAGAATTTTCGTCCTTTTATCGGCCACCCACTCATCAAAATCGTACCGAGATCTCCCAAGCCGGCTTTCAACCATATAATTTTCCTGTTATTGTCAATTTCTCTCTTTGTTAATTCCTCCCATGTCACCTATCAACTTATACCTCCTCATTCACTACATCACCTACTCACTATCAAATCACATATTTATAATATTTATTTACAAAGGTTAAGATTTGAATCTTTAACCTTTTATCTTTTATATCTTATACTTTTCTTTTTTATTAGTTAAATTAAAATGTATTTGCAGTCATTATATAAAAAATTAAATATATTTATTTAGTTGCACACATGTCAAATAATATATTATAAAAAAATACATGTATATTAGATTTTATTTTTAATTATTAATATAATAAAAAATTTTATATTTATATTTGTATAACTCTTTATATTATATTTTTTAATATAATAATATTTTTTAAGGAAATAAATTTAAAATAAATCAAATATTATATAATTTTATTATGAAAAAAAATATTTTAGTTACTTTTTAAATTTGTTTTTACTTTTTTAAATGAAAATAATTATATATAATTAAAAATCATTGTCAAGAGATAATTTTTTATAGTAATTAGCTAATGATAGAATTACTTACTAAATCTCTCACTAATTAGCTTATTTTAAAAAGAAATACAAAATTTCGTGCTAATTTTCTCAATTTAAAAAAGTATGAAAGAGCATCACCATTTTTTTTGTTAATTATTTTATTTTAGAGAGGAATTGTCTCATTATTTTTCTTATTGATTATCTTATTTTAGAGAAAGATTTATAGTCTTTCACTATTTCCCTCACAGATTATCTTATTTTAAAAAAAGATTAACAGTTTCTTAGTAGTTTTCCTAACTAATTTTAAGTTGAGTTATGAAATTACCATTTCTCACTAATTTCCTCACTAATTTAACATTTTAGAAAAAAATAGATAATCTCTCATTAAATTCTCTCACTAATTCACATTTTTTTTAATAGTGTCACTATATAGGTTAAAATGACCCAACCAATTTAACTCACTGAAAAAGTTAAAAAATTTAAAATATATATCCTTTGAGATTTAATTTTTTAACATCTCTAGAAAGAATAGGATTATGAGATATTATTGTTTCATAGTTCCACAAAAACAATTTCTTCTATAAAAGAGAGCTATAAAATCTTTTTTTTTTTTTGCAGAAAAGAGAGCTATAAAATCAGTATGATAATTTGTCCACGATCCACCAAGCCTTTATTTTCACATCATTTTATTATTTTACGCGCGCGCGCATATTTATGCCAAGTTGCCAACCTGATTCATCTTTCCAGAATACAGAGGGAATACACAGATCCGAATACTTATTTCTGGATCTATGTGTTTACGGATCATATTGAGCCTTTTAGTTAGGTTTATCTATTTCGATGTCCTATCATATTTCTAACCTCCCATTATCGTAGTTGATGTTAACTTATTCATTCTTTTTTTTTTTATATACTAATTCTAAGAATAAATATGATATTAAACTAGTTTCTAGCAATTATGTTTTATTTACGAAAAATATTTTTTACCATCACACACACACACTTACAATTTGTATCTTCCTGTCGTTAATTTTTTTATCATAATAATAATGATAACAGTGATAATAAAGCAAAGCTAACTATTTTCCACCGAAACGAAACGAATGGTTGAAGAAGCTTGAAAGGTAATTGAGGTTTTATTTAATTAGCAAATTTAGAGTGAAGAAAAAGCGATTGGCTGGGACAAAGTGTTGCAGTTTGATGTCTATATCAAACTTATAAATATTATTCTTATCACTATTCCCTTTCTGAGATGATAATGATATAATATATATATATATATATATATCTCGAAATCTATTATTTTCTTCAGGTTATCTGTTGCTGTATCATAAATGACTGTCATTTTGGACATTTAACATTATCCGAAGATCACATCTTTAAACTTCAAATGAACATTCTATATTCAATATGTCGGCATTTTATTATAGATGGATATTGAAGCAAAAATAGAAAAGACAAAATAGGCAGAATGAAAGGAAATCATCTGAAACATTGTATTGAATTGTTCATTCATAATCTGTCTACAGCGTGCACAATTTATAGAAAGTTACAACTAATGCAAGAAATGACAGGTGTAAGAATATTCTAGAACTCAATTGTGCTTGTGCTCTTCACGTGACTTTTTGATGCTTGTGTGGGAGTAGGAATTATGTGCTTTAACATCCCCCTGCGAGTTGAACTATACATGGAAGAACAGTGAGACTCGACCTGAGTGAAGTAAATCGAGATGAGGAAAGAGGTTTGGTAAGTATATTAGCTAATTGATCTCCGGAGGAGACATGAAGTACATTGAGCATTTTGGAGGCTAGCCTTTCCCGACCAAAGTGGTAGTCAAGAGCTATATATTTGGCCCATGAGTGAAAGATAGGATTGGCAGTACGTAGCACCAAGATTGTCACAGTAAAAGAAGGGTGCCCGAGGGAGAAAAACACTAAGTTCATGAAGTAAATTTTGTAGCCAAATTAGTTCATTGGTGGTGGTAGCAATTTCCTTGTATTTGGCTTCAGTACTGGATCTAGCAACAACAGGTTATTTCTTTAAGCTCCAAGCAATCAAGTTGGGTCTAAAAAAGATAGCAAAAGCACTGGTGGACTGAAGATCATCAATATTACCACCTCAATCTACGTCAAAAAAGGTAGAAAGAGAGATTGAAGAAGAGGAACAAAGATGAAGAGCATAATAGAGGTACAACGAAGGTACATAAAAATCCTTTTGACTGCAATCCAGTGAGTGGCTTTAGGATGATGCATAAATTGGCAAACTCAATTAACAGCAAAAGTGATATCGGGACGAGTAAAACTGAGATATTGAACATTGCCAACTATGCTTCTATAAAGAAAAGGGTCAGAAAAATCAGGAGTATCAGAGGTAGAGAGATGTGAGGTAGGAGCCATCAGAGTGGAGACAGGACGAGGATTGGCCATGCGGGATTCATGAAGAATATCCAGAATATAATTACGCTGGAACAAAACAAGACTAGAATTGGAGGGCAACACTTCAACACCTAAAAAATAATATAAAGGAGCGAGATCTTTAATAGGAGAAGACTTGCCTAAGGCTGTGATAAGGAGACCAATGAAGTCAGGGGAAGAGCCAGTAATGATAATATCATCTACATGCACAAGAACAAAAATTATGCAATGGGAATTTTTACGAATAAACACAAAGAGGAATCAAATTTAGAGACATAAAAACGTAGTTCTTGTTCGACGATTCGGTCCGACTCCAATGAAGAGGAAATCGTTCGGCGACAAGGACAAAAAGTTGTTCGTTCTTGGCGACTGAGTTGTTAGGTCAGAATAGAGAAAGCTTGAAGCTGCGGAGATGCAATCTTCTCTGCTATGCGATCTTCTTAGCTGCCATGGAGGTTGTATCTGACAGCAATTCAAAGAAATTTTAAAGCTATGGTGGTACTATCTGACATCAATACGTAGAAATTTTGAAGCTATTTTGTCGTGGGACCTGCAAATCGATTGGGTTGTTTTGGTATTATAGTTGATTTTTTGGCATCGTTTCTTCTCCCTGTAGCCGAAGGATTGGTTTGCTTTAATTTTCTCTTAAGAATTCAGGCATCGTGGAGTTGTATGCATCTCGAAGGCCATAACAGTCTAGTTGTTGATAGAGATAAAATGTTTGTGCTTCCTATGTTCTGTCCCTCTCTCTCACCTGCAGAGGATTACAAGCACAACCATACAAAATCAAAAGCAAAGCAAGTCGGGCCTACAAACTTCTGCCATGTGAAATGCTTTTCAACATATATATAAAAGGCCATCGTCCAATATATAAAATGCTTTTTTCTACAGAATTGTGTTCTTGTGCTCCCTAAATTCTTGCAGTCTCTCTTGCTTTTGTGGAGCCTTGAATGGAATAGGTGAGGCGAGCTATCGATCCTTCTTCTCTCCCCATTGAGGAAGATAGGGCTATTTTTGTAATGTTTTGCAGTGTCGTTTCTTTATTTCTTTTGTTGGTTATAGGTTAGCTACGTTTGAGTTTGAGAAGGTGACAGGGATGACTAGTCAATTTTCCCCATGCTAGCCACATCATGAGAAAATAGACGGTGTTAATTCAAAAGAGACTGACGCTTTTGACTGTTAAATCTCTGGGGACATGATTACAATTTGAGTAAACTTATGAGAACTATGAGCTTAATTTTTCCTATAATTTGTGTTTCTTATAACTCGAGTACATTTGAACCCTTTCCATTTGCCAAGTGAATGCAGGTGATACATTCATGAAAAGAAAACGTGATCGATGGGCGGGGCTAAGACTTAGCTTGGAACAAACGATTGGTTGTGTAATAAATAAAATTAAAGGCTATGAATATAAGAAAGCGATGGCGTTTAAATGCTTCAACCAAAGCAGCTACACCATACATTCTCCTTCCTTGCCTTTCAAAATCAATGTTTTGATCTCAAAGTCATTTGCCAAGCTATAGGGTTCAGGGGCACCACCAATATCTTATTGGTCCCAATCACTCCTTCAAAGTACAGAAATACATGATTCAACCCTATCCAACACTCGATTCATGTCATAAATTTTCTTTCTAATTATCATCTAATATTTGGTAATCGGTAGCATTAACTATTTTAAATTAAATATTATCAAATTTTAGCTAAAATAACTTTCCGTTCATATATTATTTTTGATTTACAAGATCCAGCCCTACATCATGTTTAAAGGGATATAATGCATCACTTGGTAGCATGAAATTGGCATTCCAGAATGAAACCGAAAAAATAGGTTGTTTGGTACAATGAATTTCATTTCTCCAAAAAATCCAATTTCATCAAAATTAGTTGAATTCATTCTCAGTTTTTTACTTTCATACCAATGGAACCCATTCCTTTATAAAAAATAACATGCTAAACATGTTTTTAAATCATATACATATATATATATATATATATATCTTCACATCACTTCCTCTTCTTTGTCCATTTTTATCTCCATTCTCATTTTTTTATCAAAAACTCTTTTATACTACCAAACAACCTATAAGAATTGTTTTGTAACTTGTTGATATGATAATGTATAATAAAAATATGATCAAGAAAACTAATGGCTTGTTTGGTCTCTTTTTTCAGAAACAATTTTTTGTTTTTAAAAACAAAAAAATTAAAAAAAAAATCTTGTTTTGATGAGCGTTTTGAATTTAATTGTTTTTAAAATTAATTTTATTTTTTAAAAAAACAAAAAAGAAGAAGAAGAACTATTTTAAAGCTATTTTTATTTTATTTTTTATTTTTAAAATACATTACATTTGATTATTGAAAATTATAATTACTTTGGTCAATAATTATTATAAGACACCATTATCAATTACAGATAACCATCACTATCAACAAATTTTAAATTTTTAAATTAATATAACCAAATAAAGTTTCTTTTACATTATTTTGAAAAGCAATTTGAAAAATTAATTGTACTGTAAAATAATTTTTAAAAATAAAAAAATGAAAACAAAAATCAAACAGATGCTAGTACTCTAATTCATGTAATTTTAATGAGTTATGAAATTGGCACAAGTACTTTAGGTTTTAGATAAACTCTTGTAGTTTACAGAGTACGCGCTGCCAGCCCCTCTTGGTTCACATAATGATGATGTGACTCAAACATGGCTCCAACGCGCTTAATTCTGCTGAGTTTGTTAGTCATGTACTCGTGTACTTGTGCAGTTGTGTGGAAGGTGATAGACCAGAAAAGGGCAGAGGGAATACTCCCAACAATTGAATTTAGGAGTTGCTTGTTTTAAAAAGTTGCTTATTTTCAAAAGATATAGAATTGTAGTAGTTGAATTATGAGTACTTACTATTAAAAAAATGTAAACAGTGTGATGAATTTTCAGATAAGACAAGTTATTGAGATTGTGCATAAAGTTAGGTCATATATTTGAACTCATCTTAATGTACCTACTTGAGGTCACTCTTCTCATATCATATGCTGCCTTAACATTCTTTTCTCTTAACTCCTCTCTCGACTTATGGCATTTTTGAATTTTTTTTTATCTTTCTTTGGTCTCTGACAACTTCCATGGTGCCAGAGCTATAAAATATTATTTTTCACAAAAAGTTAGTGTCTTCATTATCGTAGCGTTGGCATCCTTTGTCATGAGTTTAAGGGGTCATATTCATATTAATGTGCAACCATTTGAGAGAGAAAAATCGATAAAGTCATTTTCACATCTTCATAAAAACAATCTCAAAACATTAGAGTTTATAAATTTATAACCGTTGGATCGGGTTGAAATTTAGTCATTAAGTTCGTAACATCCAATCCATCATTTTCAATAGTTGGGTTATTGATTTATTGTTTGGTGTGAGAGCTAATTTGTCCATACTACAACCTTTGTGAAGCACAACCTTGGAATATGCCTCCTATAGTTGGTTCCCTAATTTGTGCTACTTTGTGATATTTAAATTTTTTTTATTGGTGCTTTTCTGGTTATTCTCCTAAAAAATGGTGAAGTCAGAGGTCGATCAATCTATCTCAGTTAATTTGAATGGTTGTAGTTACCGTCTTTAATTGGAAAAATGTGATCTTACTCAATCTCCTTTGGAATCTTCCCCTATTAAACTTGAGGCTTAGTTTACTTTAGGATCCTCTCCTGTTGAACTTGAAATTTTGCTGTGTATAGTCATTTCTCATTCCTCTAGCCCATTTGTTGCTTTTTCTACTTCCACTAGTAAATTGATTTGGTATTTTGACTCTGCTTGTTGCAATCATATGATAGACAAGGCAAATTTTTTTTCCTCTATAACACTTATTTCTACTGTCTATCCTATACACATGGCTTATAATTCTCAAATACATATTAGTCGCATTGGCATTGTTTTCTTGCCTTCTTTATCCATCCACGATACATATTTTATTTCTACCATTAGCTTTATCTTTTTTTCTGTTAGACAACTTGTTGATGAGTTATGACATATTATTTAACAAACGTGATTGTGTTGTGATGGGTTTTAAGACAGAATGGGTTGTTGTGATTGGGCACAAAGTTGGTCGTATGTTTGAATTCACCTCAATGCACCTACCTAAGGTCACTCCTCCCATGTTATGTGCTACCTCCACATCTTTTTTTTCTTGATTCCTCTATTCACTTATGGCATTTTCCAATCTTCTTTGATTTGTCTATTGTCTCTGATTGCTTTTAGTAGACATACAAGTTAAAGAATATTTATCACTTAAACAATACAAATTTATGAATAGAATTATAAGCATTTATTATTTGAGATATCTTAATAAAATAACTTTAAATTTAATTCCTTAGAATAATTTTCCATGGAGAAAATATATCGAGGATTTAGACATTATCATACATAGTACAGCCAGAAAGCCACACAAAAATACCTATAAAAAGTATCGTAATAATTGCATGAAACAATGAAACTTAACTTAAATAATGGGTGAGATATGAGTAGAGGTTAAGGGTTTAAAACTTTTCAAAAGAAAAACAATGAATAAATATAATGATTTTGTTAATATTAATTCTTTTAAATATTTAATCAAACCATTAATAAAATTAAATTAGGTAAACAAACTAGCCCTTTTTTCAACAGTAATCAAAATAGATCATCAGCACGCATTAAGTAGATATACAATATATAGATATATATCCATGAAACCTGCTCCCCCTCAAATTACCAAAACGTCCGCTCTTTATTGTCACCTACGACTACGTGACTACGTGCCTCCACTCCCAACGTTTATTTAATTTAAATAATTAACAAAAAGAAAACTACCGCTGAGCTTCATAAATCTTTTCTCATTTTCGGGAAAAATAGGAATTTTTTTGAGATTACAAAACGGACGCCTAGATATTGAAAAAGAAAAATGGAAGAAATCGGTCTGCATATGTGAGACCGTGATTAAAATCGTGGCCGTTGAAGTCAATACACTCTATAAATGATATCATGTCATACTCGCGCTTAACTGTCAGTTCAAGTGGGCACGCAAATAGGAATTGGTCCTCGTCCTTATCCTTCAGTCCTCAACTCCATCTTTGGGACAGATGTGAAAAGAAATCCAAACTACGAGGTTCAATTTGCAAATGGACTAAAGGTCTGAGGACCAAAAGATATATTTTCCCTCTCATTTCCATTTATGATTTCGTCTCTGAGACTCAGGTTAGTTTCTGCTTTTCCTTATTTATTTATTGTTTTTTAATATTTTCCTCTTTCCTCGTCTTTGACTAGTTGTACTTTTACACTCTCATTCTCTCTCTGCTGTCTCCTCTTCTCCCTTTGCCGACGCCGGAACCTGCATTGCTCGCCGGAATGCTCTCCTGCAATCTCCATTCAGCTGTACACCACCGGAATGTGTCCTAGAAGCTGCTTCTTCCCTGTCTAAGAACCGAGTTTTCTTTTTGGGTCCAAGCCAGTCCATGCGTTGAGGCATTGTCTGCTGTGACTTGAAATTGTCAATAGAGTTTCTGGGCATGTGGTTTGCGTGAGGAGGAATAGATCTACGGAGTTTCGTGCATTCTTGAGAGCGAAGAAGTTGGTTTTGTTTGAGAGAACGGGTGAGGTTTGGGTGTGGATGGCAGCATAGCGAAGAGGTTGGAATTGTTGCATATGACGACCGGAGCTCCGTCCAGCGATCGGAGAGGGTGGTGGTGTTTCGGCGAATCTTTCACATGGAATGGCAGATCTTACTAGCTACGGGAATGCCGACCGTGGCTTGGAGCAGGTCTCTCTTTCTCTCTCTGGGTCACAAACTTACTGTAAAACGTTATAATTTTTGCTTTAGTGATTGTAAATTTCGCATCTTGCTTGGAGTTTTTGTTCGGTTTGCTTCGACACAATATAGTAATTGGGTTTCATGTTGAAGGCAAATTCCTTGGCCAAAAATATTGTGATCAGTGTGTATTCCGCTGCTTGTATACTGTGGGAAGTTGGAATTGCTGCTGACTCTACTTGGAGGACCGGAAGAGAAAAGGTCAAAATGAAAATATGCAGCAGCACATATTGATTTTTTTTTTAAATAAAATGGATGATTAGTAAACTTTCAAGCTGTTATATTTTATAATTGAAGTTTGGACCTTTTGAATAAGAAGGGTTGATTGAATGATCTAATGCTTTATCACTGCTATTGAAATTGGGGAGTCTCAAAAGATAGGATGGGACTGACTTTTTGTATTTCAATGCGATGCTTCAGTGTGTACTGTGAGTGACTTTGATTCTAAATTATTAATGGCTTATTCTTTAAATCTTTAAAAGAATAGACGTTTTGGGATGCCATTTTCTAATGATGAAATTTCTCTGATTATCTTTTCCCAAAAAAAAAAACTGTATATCCATTGGAATGTCAATTGGATAGTTCTTTATAGTGTTGATTATATTCAACACCATTGATTATTCTTGTACATTATTTTCCCGTCTTTCTGATCTTTCCTTTTGGTTTTCCATGTTACTTCTGCAATCTCCAGGCATTGATTTCTTTGAAAAAGGGTGCCCAACTGCTTAAATGTGGTCGGAAAGGAAAGCCCAAGTTTTATCAATTCAGGCTTTCCAATGTAAGCTGCTCATAACTGAAAGCTCACGTTGGGATGGTGCTATTGAATCCTGAAACCTTCTACTTTATTAGCTGCCTTGTTGGACAATAATTGAGATAGCTACTCTTTTGTGCTTTCTGATATTGATGAGCGATGTGATATTAGGTGACTTTGTGTGTGTGTATTATATTGCTGCCTCTCGATTTTCTTTGATTTTTGGGAGGGGGATATGTGTATGAATGTCCTAGTTATATACTTTGGATGACATTTAACGGATAACTTCATGGGCAAGTTTCGGCATTGTCACTTTGATGCAAGCATTATTACAAATTATGTCCCTGTTTTAGTTTATCTCAAGCGTGTATTATTGATAACTAATATTAATGACAACTAATCAATCAACTTTTTTTGAACACTTCTTGGTGACTAATGGTGAATCAAATTTAAATAGTATTTAAATTCTTTTTTGTACCCTTTAAACTAATATTATGATGTGATGTGAAATTGACTCTTGAAATTTTCAGCTACCTTACTGTCGTAGATTAGTGACCATCCTATCTGTCAGAACCAGTCTAGTTAAATAAGTTAGATTGAGAACGGGATAACCCTAAATGTGTAATGTATATCATTCAAAGGTTAAATTACACAGCATGATCGTTGATTTCAACTTGAAGTGAAGTTAGATGTTAATGGGTTGAGATAAGAGAAAACGTCTCTTTATTCTTGTGGAGGATTGAAATTTGACATAATGCTTATACTAACGGTTCCACATTCCTAGTGGCATTGCTATGGTGTGACAATGGAAGCATTAAATTGAGACTTTCTTTGACTAACATTCATGTGTTGACTGTATACCCTACTCCTAATATGTTCAGGCCTATCTTCTTTCTATTCTTACTGCATGGGAATTAGCTCAATCAATTTTAAAACTAGTATGCCATATGCAATCACACAATTAATAATAGGTAAAATATATCCATAGTTGGCATATCCACTTCTCATGTTTGATGAGTCCTTTATATCTTTTGTTGGTAATTTGCAGTTTGTTTAATTTAAGGTCACCATTTACGTGCTTATAGGATATATCTTTTTACCATATCATCTTTGGAATTACTTTTGTTTTCCAGGAATGGAATCATGTCCGGTTCATGTATGATTATATTTTTGTATTCTTGAATTCTCATTACATTGCAACTTTTCTGTGTTTCCTTGCTATATCACACCTGTTTAAGTTCTTCATTTATTTATTTATTTTACTTACTATATTAGCTGAAAACCACAGGATGAATCATCTTTAATCTGGATTTCAAGCAGTGGAGAAAGAAGATTGAATCTTTCTTCTGTCTTAAGAATTATTCCTGGACAAAGAACAGTGAGATCTCTAGAATTTTATCTTATGTTGTTCAAATGTCTCATCATGTGTTGTTATTACTTGGTGATATTTATAAACTCATTCTTTATTCTTTGTTTGCTTTTCCTCAATCTTCTGGCAGGCTGTTTTTCAACGGTATCTGAGTCCTGAGAAGGACTATCTGTCCTTTTCCCTTATTTATAACAACGGAAAGCAGTCTCTTGATTTGGTTGGTGATGAATTCTGAAATTCTTTGTATGATTACGTCATTATCTTGGTTCTACTTCCTCTGCATTGTATTATTACTATATTTATTTTTTTCTTTACAGATTTGCAAGGATAAAGTTGAAGCAGAAGTGTGGATTGCTGGCCTCAAAGCTCTGATATCTTCTGGCCAAGGTGGGCGGTCCAAAATTGATGGGTGGAATGATGGGGGTCTCTATCTTGATGTAAATCCACCTCTGTGTAGTTCAATATCATTTTACTTGTGTTATGTTTCTTTTACGAAGATATATAAGCTAGGGGGAGAAGATAGATCTTCATCTTGGAAATAAGGGAGTGTTCCACCATTTTCCCTAGGATTAAAGTTTTAGGTGGACCAAGACAGAGAACTTACCACTTATCTGATGATTGGAAGAATGTATTATTTCCTTTTAGGAAAGATATTGTCTTCATTTTCTGAATTAATTGCTGTTCTCTGAAAAGATGTATAGGATGGTTTGTCTGAAATCAAGTTCTGTTCGCTTATGCAATTCTTTTGTCATGATTTATGAGTAATTCATTGTTCTGATTAGTCTATTTTAATTTTTCTACATCAGTCTCTTTCAACTTTTCTACAATGATGTGAGCTTTTGTGATTACAGATAGTCTAATTATTTAAAAGCACACCAAATTACATGTACTTCTACTGGTGGCATTAGTCTTCATATTGCTTCCATGTTGTAATAGATGGTAACCTAGATATAATTCTTTCTGGCTGAATTACTTTCAGGATAACAGAGACTTGACATCAATTAGTCCAAGTGAAAGCTCAGTTAGTACACTAGATATTGAATCCCCTGATACTTCTGTGAATTCTAATCCTAACACTTCTTCAAAGTCCTTTCGACCGGTGAAGTCTGTGAATTCTGAAAGATCACATTCATTGCTAGACCCTACAAATATGCAAGCAAAGGGATCTGGTTCAGATGCTTTTCGAGTTAGTGTTTCAAGTGCCCCCAGCTCATCCAGCCATGGATCTGCTCCAGATGATTGTGATGCTCTGGGTGATGTATACATATGGGGGGAGGTTATCACTGAGAATGTTATGGGAGTTGATGCAGATAAAATTTTCAATCACTTCAGTCCTAGGGTAGATGTGCTTTTGCCTAAGCCACTGGAGTCCAGTGTAGTTTTAGACGTACATCATATAGCATGTGGCGTTAAACATGCTGCACTAGTCACAAGGCAAGGTGAAGTATTTACTTGGGGTGAAGAATCTGGAGGACGTCTAGGCCATGGTGTTGAGAACAATGTGGTTCTACCTTGTCTAGTTGAAGCTCTGGCTTCTACAACTGTTGATGTTGTTGCTTGTGGGGAGTTTCACACCTGCGCTGTTACATTGGCTGGGGAGCTATATACTTGGGGTGATGGAACTCATAATGCTGGACTTCTTGGTCATGGCACTGATGTAAGTCATTGGATACCGAAACGAATTTCAGGTCTACTAGAGGGGCTTCAAGTTGCTTTTGTCACTTGTGGTCCATGGCACACAGCCTTGATAACTTCAACTGGGCAACTCTTCACATTTGGTGATGGAACATTTGGTGTCTTGGGTCATGGAGATAGGGAGAATGTTTCATATCCTAGAGAAGTACAATCATTGTCAGGGTTAAGAACAATAGCTGTTGCATGTGGAGTGTGGCATACTGCAGCTGTGATCGAGGTTATTGTGACACAATCCAGTGCAAGTGTATCATCTGGTAAATTGTTTACTTGGGGTGATGGAGACAAAAATCGCCTTGGACATGGAGACAAGGAGGCCCGACTTGAACCAACTTGTGTGCCTTTGCTCATTGATTACAATTTTTGTAAAATTGCTTGTGGTCACAGTTTGACAGTTGGCCTCACAACATCAGGACGTGTTTTTACAATGGGAAGCACTGTTTATGGTCAACTCGGCAATCCACAGTCTGATGGAAAGCTTCCCTGCTTGGTCGAAGACAATCTTTCTGAAGACTCTGTTGAAGAAATTGCATGTGGTGCTTATCATGTTGCAGTTTTAACATCCAAAAATGAAGTTTATACGTGGGGGAAGGGTGCTAATGGAAGGTTGGGTCATGGGGATATTGAAGATCGAAAAACCCCAACTTTGGTTGAGGCTTTGAAAGATAGACATGTTAAAAATATTGCGTGTGGTTCAAACTACTCTGCTGCCATATGCCTTCATAAATGGGTGTCTGGTGCTGAGCAGTCTCAGTGCTCTACTTGTAGACAGCCATTTGGTTTCACAAGAAAGAGGCACAACTGTTATAATTGTGGGCTTGTGCATTGCCACTCATGCAGTTCAAGGAAAGCATTGAGAGCAGCTCTGGCTCCTAATCCTGGAAAGCCATATCGTGTTTGTGATTCTTGTTTTGTAAAATTGAACAAGGTGACAGAAGTTGGCATTAATAATAGAAGGAATGCCATGCCTCGTTTGTCTGGTGAAAACAAGGACAGGTTAGACAAGGCTGAGATCAGGTTGGCCAAGTCACCGATTCCTTCTAATATGGATTTGATAAAGCAGCTAGATAGCAAGGCAGCTAGACAAGGGAAGAAGACTGATACATTCTCCCTGGTTCGCACATCACAAGCCCCTTTGCTGCAGCTGAAAGATGTTGCCTTGTCTACTGCTGTTGATCTGAGACGTACAGCTCCTAGGCCAGTTCTGACATCATCTGGAGTAAGCTCTAGGTCTGTCTCTCCTTTTTCTAGAAGACCAAGTCCACCTCGTTCAGCTACGCCTATTCCAACATCAGGACTTTCTTTCTCAAAAAGTATGACTGACAGTCTGAAGAAAACGAATGAACTTTTAAATCATGAAGTACTGAAGTTACGCACTCAGGTATATAATGCCTCCCCTGTGTGGGAATTAAATATCTGTTCCCATTCCAAAAGTTCTTGTCCCCCAGTGACCAGAAAGTTGATTTTCACTGTTCAAGATTTTATTCCATCTCTGCTTCTATATCTAGAGCATCAAAATAAAGCTAACATAAATCTGGTTAGGTTGAGAGCCTGAGAAAAAGGTGTGATCTGCAAGAATTAGAGCTTCAAAGGGCAGAAAACAGAACTCAGGAAGCTATGGCACTGGCTGCTGAGGAATCTGCTAAATCTAAAGCTGCAAAAGAAGTTATAAAGTCACTTACAGCACAGGTTAGATTCTGATTAATATATATATGCTGGAATTGTGCCAGCCTTCTATCTTGGTGCTTTACTTTTGTCACGTAATGCATGCCGTATTATGGTGGTTTTCTTTTCAGAAAATGAATATCAGATTAAACTTCTATGAAATTGGGTGCCATGATGTACAAATTGCTCATGATCACAAGATTCTGAAAATTTTTGTTGAGTGATGTCACAGTTTTCTTGATATTATTGCATGGGATTTCATTATTAATTTATTATCATCTTAATGTTCCTTTTTTCTTATTAGTAAATTATAGCTAAAATGCGCTAAATTTTCTTGAATTTTGAATCACGTATAAGTAATCCTTTGACTTTTTAAAACTTGATAATGTATCCTTGTACTTTAAAGTCCTGCAAGTAATTGTTGTCATTAGTAAATTTGTCAATTGTGAATTTACTAATAGAAGGATGACAAGTCAAATTAAATGAATCCACTTGAACTTTTTGTGTGGATGACTCTTTTGAACTTTGAATTATATCCATAAATATCCTAAATTTTGGCTGATATGCAGATAAGGTTATGTTACTGAAATAAGGAATTGACAAGTTGTCATTTTCCTAGATTTCATATCGTGTTAACGTAATTCAAAGTTCAGAAAAATTATATACATTTTAGTCCAAATTATATTATCATATGTTTATATTATTATTATTATTATTATTATTATTATTTTTAGTGTTGTTGTTGTTGTTGTTGTTTGTATGATGGGAGGGGGATTTAAACACACAGATAAAGATCTTCCGTACCTTCCCTTTTACTGTAATGAAATTATTGGCGTTTTACTGATTTCTCTTTCAAATTATCTCAGCTTAAAGATCTAGCTGAGAGACTACCTCCAGGAGCTTATGACACTGACAGCATCCGGCCAGCTTACCTGCCAAACAGTTTGGAACCAAATGGCATCCACTATCCTGACTCGAATGGGGAGGGACATACCAGAGCGGAGTCAATCAGTGGCTCTAGCCTGGCCTCTTTTGTTCTTGAATCTTCTCTTTTCAACAAAACTGAGGTCACAGGAACTCATGCAGCCAATCGTTACCATCAAAACCGGGTGCTTGTGCCTTCCAATGGGACAAATGAATACCCAAATGTTAGACTTACCAATGGTGGTGTGTTTCAGGCAACTAGCAGTAGTATATTAGATTCTGCTGATGGCAGGAATTCTGGGCCTCTCCAAGATGGTGAGAGTGGTTCAAGATTAAGGAATGTTGTACTGGCAGCTAATAATCAAATTGAGGCAGAATGGATTGAACAGTATGAACCTGGGGTGTATATAACACTCATGGCATTGAGTGATGGGACGAGAGATCTAAAACGAGTGCGGTTCAGGTACTATATCTAGCATCTTCCAACACCTCCAGGTTATGTATAACTGTTATAATCCATATGGCTGCCAACTGTGAGAAACCTCTGATGATTGACCTGTGATAAAATTCAGTAGGGCCATAGAAATTGAAATTTAATAGTAGGATTAGACATGTGTAATAATAAACTGCATGTGGCATTTTTTGTAACTGAACATTTCCTTGACTAAAACAATTTTTCTTTAAATGTCATCGTTCTATTGAAGAATCTATTAGCAAGTGCCTGAAAAGCCTAAGTTCATACTTACATACATGCATGCATACATATCTATGTGTGTATATTTTGGTTGGACTTCTCATAGCTTCATGAACCTCATACATGATCAGCATTGCCTTAAACCGGACAACTTTGAAACTTTCTCAATATTGTCACTATTTTATATCTAAACTTTTGTAGCAATTAATGTGCAGCCGGCGAAGATTTGGAGAGCACCAAGCAGAGACTTGGTGGTCTGAGAATCGTGAGAAGGTATATGAAAGGTACAATGTTCGAAGTAGCACCGAGAAGTCCTCAAGCCAAGCAGCTCATGGGGCAGAGAGTGCAGTTTCACCTGTTTCATAATCCTAGGAAAAGTTGTAGACACAGGGTTGTTCTCCATAAATACGTTTTGTTAAAGTGAGCATAATTGTAGTCAAGCATGAATCAGTACGAGGGAAGCATGCATCCATTTTTCAGCTTTTTAGTGTATATTTTTTCCCCTTTCTTAGTCTTTTGGCCTTCGGTCCTATGCTCTTAAATTAGCTATCTTCCATTTCATTTAGGTATATCCCCTTTTACGTATCTGTTGTAATGTACAGTATATATGAAAAATTATATCAATAGAGATAATCTTTGGCAAAGAATCTCCCATCCCCATGTAAAATCTGGAACTTTTCTACAGTTTGTTTTTTAAAAAAAAAAAAAGAAAAATCTTTGACACCACTTCCCCTACCAATTGTATGCCAATGCATTAAATTGTACGCTTAGAGAGATGAAATTTAAAATCCTCCGCAAACTTTGACATGTGATGTTGGGAGACTCATTGGTTCTTGATCCTTCAGTTTATTCTATTTGCCTGGTAGCTATATCATATACATACATGAACAAACATCTCATATATGAAAAGTGTAACCCATAAACTGATAGCTCGCATGGGACCAGTTTTGTGCTTAATTTGAGGGTCCCAATCTCTGATTTTGAGGTTTCCTTTATTTAAAAGAAAGTGTGGGTGCAACCAAAAAAAAAAGTGTGGGGCCATCTATGAAAAAGCGAGGGATTGAGGAACGGTCAAGATTGGTGGAAAATGCTCCCAAATACATCAAGCAACACAACAAAATAGGTAGTTTAATTTAATGTAAACTCAGTCTCTTTTTAATCTCTTGGCTAAAGATGGAATTATGAGAAGCTAATCCAACAGACAAGAAAAGTCCTCCATGAGTCCTTATTGTCATTTTAGTTCTTGACTTGCATAAATGGACGGCAAAGAAAGAGAAAGTGGGGTATGGAAAATAGGTAACAAACTATAACTACGTCTATTATGTTTGGTGATATGCAAATATCTCCCTTTAGAAATATATTATACGGTAAGTTTAACAGAGAATAATAATCCAAGGGTATGATTATATATGAAGTTTATTGTATTTATTTTCACCATTTTTTCTCTAAATATGTCGTACATTTATTTACTATAAATGCAGAGAAATTGAACCTCTCTATCTAAAATAAAGAAAGGAAGAAATAAAAAAAATAAAAAATTTTTAATTGTGTTATCACTGGTCACTTTATGTAAATTATATCTGAAAAATATAATGCTTAACAAGGAACCAAAAAATTATTGTGCAACTTAAATTTTAACAATCAAAATATAATAATGTGTAAGAAGGAACCGCAAAATTCTTATATTGTCACTAACATGTTCACCAACTTGAAGAGCTAAATTAAACGAGACTCAAATTTCAAAGGAAATTTCTAATGCCTGTGGAAACTGAGCGAGGACCTTATTTGTTAACCAAACCCACTTGAATTTCCTTCTTTTAATTAAACCCAAAACTTCGACTTTACCCACCTTTGACTTGAGGAATTGCCCTTGAAAATGACCTTCCAAATGGGTCTCACGTGGCTTCAAATTAACCTTAATTTACTCCATCCATCGAATTCGAATTCAATGAACATCATCAAAAACAGTTTAGCTACCCCAAAGAGATGTCATTTTGGCATGATAATTAACTTTAATAATAATCATTCTGCAATATATATGTACAAAAGAACTGGTCAATTCATTTCGTTGTGTGAACTATCAATACATGGCAGAACATTAAGGAATTCACCTAGGCGTGCTTGGCTCAACCGGGGTTATGGAAGTTGAATTAACTTATTCTTGGTCTTGAATTCAAGTTTTGAATTACGCAATTATATTAAACAAAAATGTTAACATTGATAATAACAGTTTCACACAATCAAAATTTATATTAATCTAAGTGGGTCATAATAATACTTCCAGATTTCCCAAAATATGAGCAATGGAATAGAAAAAAAAAAATTAGGCAATTTAATATACATGTTTAGGTATATATTTAATATGTTTAGAGAAAAAATGTTTTTATTTTATATAACATGAAATATCTTTTTTAAATTTCCTTAGGGCATTCTTAGATATTTAACAATTAACTTTATCAAATGAATAAGTTAATATGAAGTACTAACTCTATTTGAGAACTTAAAAATACTTTAATGTACTCATCTTTTTATAATGAAAGAAATAAACTCCTTCAGATGCCACTTTATTAATTCAATTCAATTGAATATAAAAGAATAAAGGGTTAAAGTATAATTTTATCTTTAAACCATTTTTAAAGGAACAATATTATTCCTAAACTACTAGTCGTAGAAATATTACCTCTAAACTAATTAAATCAGAATAATATTATTTCTACTGTTTAAACATCCATTACTATAGTTAGTAGGATTCATTTTTCATGAGTTAAAGTGTAATTTTATGTTCAAATTATTTTCAAATGAGTAATGTTACCCTTATCATTTAAAAATCATAAAATTAAACAAAAATAAAATTATAATAATATTAAATGTATATATAAATATAAAATTATAATAATATTAAAAAATAATAGTAAATGCGTATGTAAAATAAATATAAGAAAAAATTTATAGTATGTTAATAAAATGTCATAAATTAATAATCATAAATTATAATTTTATAACTTATAAAATATAAGTGACCCTTGGTTAAATTAAATATAAGTAAACTCAAAAGTATTTATATTTATACCTATAACTATCTATTAGAGCCATCGTTAACGACTCAATTTGGATCAGAACATTATTTTCATGATTAAGTAAATTGGACAAGAGTTAAGCTGTTATTAAGTTAAAAATTGAAGTTGAATTGGGAACTAAAGTAATTTTTAAAAAACTAGATAATTTTAAACATAATACTAAAAAAAGTTCAAATTTTTTAAAAATAAAAAAAATTTAAAAATTAAATCCTACTAAAAACTAACTTTATTTTTGAATAATTTACATGTATAAAATATAATTTAAAATTATTTTTTTATAAAGATGTCGATAGTTATAGTCTTATAAGGGCAATGCAGATATTTTTAAATCTATTCATATCTAATTTAATCAAAATTTATTTATATTTGATAAGTTATAAAATTATAATTTATATTTTTTATATTTATTTTATATATAATAATTTAATTTTATAATTTTTAAACAATAAGGACAACATTATTCTTCTAAAAATAATTTAAAAATAAAATTATATCTTAACTTATAAAAAATATGTCTCACTAACTATAATAACGCATGTTTAATCAATAGGAATAATATTACTCTGATTTAATTAATTTAAAAATAATATTATTATAATGAATAATTTAAAAATAATATTATTTCTTTAAAAATAATTTAAAGATAACATTATACCAGAACCCAAGAATAAATGAATCACAGCGCACTTCATAATGCTGAACCGAAGACAAGGAAAAGGACAAATTAGAACTTAGGGAAGAAGCTAAAGCAATATAGCTGTACAATGAGAGTATAGGGTTTGTTTGAACTTTGAATATATAATAAAACAAGGGTCGTACGCATTTCTTTATAAATCAAATCAAATCAAAACGCAACTTCTAGACGATTCCCACGTCACTCCCCGAAATTTCATGACAAAGTATGGTCATTCATAGCAACAGTTAAAACCCCTTTAAGCTTCAGCACACGCATTCAAGTTCACAAGTACTTGAAAAAATCTCCAATTTCAGTAATTACCAACCTTCATTCATAGATCAAGTTAATCTGACTCATAATTAAAGCAAGGTTTCAAGATCATCAGTTATGTCAATCTTAGTTTACTGTTCGTATCTACCAACCGAAAACTTAATTGCAATAATTAACTGAAGCTTCAACAGGAGTGCAAGTAGCTGGACATTTTGCAGGTTCTATGACCTTAATAATTATGATCCCTTTGCTTTCAAGTACCTACACGAGCTTTGATCTCTAAGTAAAGCTATAAATTACAAATTGATTATATTTTGAAATTTTTGAACCCTCTGACTAAGGCTTCTATTACAAGTACACGAGAATATAATGAAGCTAGCTATCTAAACCATGAGATATTATCCTTCATGGAGAAAACAATCAGCATATGCCCTCTAAGACTTCATCATCAACAGCTTCTTCTTCTAAAACTGTCTAGCTAGCAAGCACCTTAAAACTATCCCAAAAAGTAAAAAACCAAAGAGATAGATCTCAAAAAGAAGGAGGGAAAAAAATAAAGGTACATATACATTACCCATCTGCTACTATCTACTTGATAAGCTAAGATATCTCTTTATGTTGATGTTGTTGATCAGGACTATGGAATCATCTGTGAGCTTTGTAATCCAATGTTGTTGTGCTTCTTTGAAGGTCCTGAAGGAGGGATTGGCACTCCTTTGGGCAAGAAGCCAAAGAAGTTATTATGAGACTGATGAGACTTTGGCTGAACTTTGAAAATCTGAGTGTGCCTTGACTCGCAACTATGCCCAGCCAAAGATAGCAGCAAGAATGAAAGCATTAGGAAGGCAAAGAGATGCTTTCTTCTTCCCATTGATTTTACAAAACTAAGAAAGTTTCTTTTATTTATGGAAAGAGAGAAGAATCACAGAAGAATGAAATGTAGAGAGAGAGAGAGAGAGAGAGAGTTTTGTTAAAGAAGAAAAGTTGATAGAGAGAGACCGGTATGTAGGTTATGATTTATATATGGGCATGATGCAAACTAGAAGGAGGGATTTAATTTCTGATATGCTTAATAAATGAAGAAACAAGGAATTTGTAGTGTTGGTAGAATCGCTAGGAGTGGCTTGTGAATGAAGGATCCATGAAAAGAATTGAACACAGTACAGATTATTGAATGGAACATGGGAGGAGAGGTGAACATAATTTTAAGATATAGGAACATGGGAGGAGAGGAGAATGTAATTTTAAGATATAGTAGACTGGGTCCATTGGAAATAAATATATTTTCATTTGCATTTATTGTTTAATAGATTATATGACTTTTTAATTGAGTCTGTGTGTGTGTGGATAAAATTATCAATGTTGACTTTGTCTGTCAAATGACGTGGGTCACATAATCAATTATCAATTAAATACATAAATAAGGCATACGGAGTTACACTTTTTAGTTAAGTTCTTTTAGTACTCATAATTATGTGTGTTGACTAATTTTATTTATATTAAAATAAATTAATGTAAGAATTATATAAAGCAAATGCGATATTTGATTGTCTTGTATGTTATTTTGGAATCGTATATATTAACTTAAAAGTTAACACAAGATAGACTTAGTTGATAATTTAATTTATAATCTAAATTAATTAATTGCTAGCTTTACTTAATAATAAGATCCTCTGAAATAATTTAGTTTTTGTCAAAGAAGCAAATTTTCCACCTAACACTTCGAAAATGATTTTATTTGTAATCAATATGCATTTCACAATTTTTTTTTAGGATAACTCAGTTCAAGGTCATGCAAAACTAACACGTACGAGATTATATTTATTTTTGAAAGAACATATATTTTTATATAATGCATAAATTGAAGAAGATTCAAATATTTTTTCTGAATTGTGGCAAAAAAAATTCTGAATAAGAAAAAATGAGTGAAATTTTACCAAACAATGCATCAACACACACACACACACACAAATATAATGGAAGGATCTACGATAAATTGCTTTATCTATAAGTTACAGACATTATGATTTATATTTTTTACAATAGCATAAAAAGGCGTCTAATTAAGGAAAAAAAAAACAAGTACATATGTATATTTTTTTAATTTTAAAAAAGTTCAAGTGAGTTAGATCCTAAAAGCTTAACAGAGTTAGGGTATGTCTCTAAATTCAAATTAAAGAACGCTTACAAAAAGTTCACTAACAATGTTCTTACATTCTTATGAGTTATAGACTAAATCTTTACAAAGCAGACTAACAATTGTTGATTACACGTGTATATTCTTTTTTATTTTTTATTTTTTACAAGTATTCTTTTATATAAGGCAAGCATTTCTAAGAATCAATTTGGTTTTATGCCAGGTAGATCAACTACAGAGGCGATTTATCTACTAAGGGGATTAATGGAAAAGTATCGTTGTAAAGATAAAGATCTATACATGATTTTTATTGATTTGAAAAAAGCTTATGATCGTATACCAAGAGAAGTGCTTTGGAAAGCGTTGGAAAAAAAGGGAGTACGGATTGCTTATATTAAAGCCATACAAGATATGTATGAGGGGGTAAAAACTAGTATAAGAATGCCTAGTGGTCAAATAAAGAATTTTCTATAAAGATTGGACTACATCAGGGATCATCTCTGAGTCCTTATTTGTTCAACTTGATCTTAAATGTTTTGACGGAACATATTCAAGAAGAAATTCTGAAATGTATGCTCTTCGCGGATGATATAGTTTTATAGCAAAGACAAGAGAAGAGGTTAATTGCAAACTTGAGTTATGGAGGAGGACATTGGAGTCGAAAGGTTTTCGTCTGAGTAGAAGTAAGACGGAATATTTATATTGTAAATTTGGTAAAGGACTATTCGACAATAATTTGGAAGTGAAATTGAGAGATCAAATTATACCTTAAGTGGAAAAGTTTAGATATTTGGGAGCCATTATTCAAAATGATGGCGAAATCAGTGGAGATATTTCACATAGAATTCAAATTGGGTGGTTTAATTGGAGAAAAGCTAAAGGAGTTATTTGCGACCGTAAGGTGCCTAATAAACTTAAAGGAAAGTTTTATCACACTGCTATCAAATTGACAATGTTATATAGTAGTGAATGCTAGGCTCTAATAGGACAGCAAGAGCATAAAGTTGGAGTAACAGAGAGGAGAATGTTACGATGGATGTGCGGACATACACGTAAAGATAAAATTCAAAATGAGCACGTACGCGAAAAAGTGAGGGTGGCACCTATTGAGAAAAAAATGGTAGAAAATCGGTTGAGATGGTTTGGGCATGTACAAAGAAGACCACGGGAAGCATCAGTGAGAAGAGTGAACATATAACTTTGAGTCCGATTAAGAGAGGTAGAGGAAGGCCTAAGAGAACACTCTTGAAAGTTGTTAAATGCAATCTCTTAATTAATAATATTCCTAAAAGCTTAATAAATGATAGAGTACAATGGCGTCTTGCAATCCATGTAACCGACCTTACCTAGTGGGATAAAGGCTTGTTGTTGTTGTTGTTGTTGTTGTATTCTTTTATATAAGGCAATCTTATTTGAGGCATAGTCCAAAATTAAATTTGGACATCTCTTCTAACTGGAATTTGAATATGGTTTGGTTTTGGATTAGAAGAAAATCAATGTTTGAGATCTATAAATTTCTATGAAGTTTTCTCTTTTTAAGAAAGAAATAGAATAATTTATATTTTATAAAAACTAAAAATATGAAAAAAAAAGATAACAAAAAAAACACTTCATAGAAATTCATGAATATCACCCCAAGGATTTAAATCCCATCTCCTCATGATATACAGACAAAATGCATACCCTCATTAATTAGATTTGCTTCATACGGTTCAATTTCTTTGAATGTATAGATAGCAAAAGGCATATCACTCCCACCTAAACTTGCCCCGAACCAGAATCTGATGCAGCTTTTAATTAATTAAAAATGGGTGGCATATATCATATATAAAAGGGGGAAAAAGGGTAACCTTATCTGAGAATATGTATGTTAAATGAATATATGAAGCAGTATAAAAGGGTACGAATGTAGGGAAAATGAATGAAAGAACATGTGATTAAAGATATGGGTGTGGGAAGAGGGAGTGGAGAGAGTATTAAATGAACCAACGTGAAGCAATATTTATTTTGTCCATTTCATTATTCGTTATAGAGGCTAACTGCATCGTCTCTTTATCAACTCAACGGGTCTTCAGGAGATTTGTTCTCTCTTCCGCCCAGCAAGTTATGGCCAATCACTTATTTCCCACATGACTTGACGAGGACAAAAATATTGCAACATAAATTGCCACTTTAATTTAAAGGATCTTAATTTCTTTTTTTCTTTTTTTAGTTATTTTGAAGCATTATTAGAGGACCGACAATCTTAAGGTTGAATCTTGAACTGTAATTTTGTCCTGTTGTTTAAGTTTTAAAGTTATAATATTATAGAGTATTTGGGAGAATTCTAACTAAGTACCTCACAATAGAGTTAATATCAAATCAGAATCTTCAAAAAAATTTTAATGTTAATATATTAAAAAAAAATAAGCAGACGATTTGGAAACTTAAAGTTTCAATCTGCCATTCATCCCAAAAAAACTCGCATGTCAGTTAAAACTTTCTATAAGTAGTCATCCAGAAACACCAAGTTGCGCTGATATAAATAGATTACAAATTATAATTGTAAAATATAAAAATATATGTGGGGAGCAGACGCAGGTGGGGAGCGTTGTGTGGTTAGGTGAGGAAGTGGGGCTCTACAGAAATAAATGGCCGACTTAATTAAGAACTCCGCAAGCCCCAAACTGATAGATGCATATTCCCGTATTTGTAAACTAAACTATTACTTTTTATTTATTTTTTTATATAAACAAAATTATTTATTTTAATAAATATTTATTATATATTTTTTAAATCATCTATCATAATTTACATTAACAAAAAATAATTAATTAATACTTATATTGATTAGTATAAAGCATTTTAGTATATTTTTTTTATTTTCAAACATAATTATTATAGTTAATCAATTTTTTTAAACTGTGTGATATAATTTTTTTATATATATAAAAATGTTGGGAGTATATGCTCAACCCAACTCTCATGCTAACATTTGTCCCCAAAAATCTTTAGATTCTCAGCTAATCTTCATAGCTAATGTGATGTAAATGTCTCTCATTTTTCACCTCTCATAACGTGTACACCCCCCACCCCCCAAAAAAAGCAGAAAAAGGAAAAAAAGAGTTGATTCAGAACATGCATTCAAACATTGCTATATCGATGTAGAGATCTAATTAGTAAGTAATCTAATCTGTAAATATATCTATAGATATATTTTAGCCTTGTGATTCATGACAAGTTTATTATGCTCCTCCTAAAGTTCAGCGTATTTAACTTACTTTTTTTTTTTTGGTCCTTGAAAGAAGGACTGGTGAGGATGACAACTAAGTCCCAAGAAATTCATTCAATTAAAATAAAATCTCAAGAAATTCTGAAATGCCACTGAAGTTTCATAGGTACAGGTACTTAAGTTTCGCATCTAATAATATTATCCTTGTATTTACAACTGATAATATTAACTGTAGTTTCAGCGGGAATAACTAACATTCATGTGTCCAAGAACGACCTTGGATAAGCATATTTATGGAAGGGCAGTGAATTGGGCTGAAGGAGGGTCCTCTTGTAGTTAAGAAGAGAGAGAGAGAGAGTTCTGATGTTGCCGGGTGTCTGTATGAATGAGAGACATATTGAAGAAGAGTGAGAGGATTAGGCTTGTTTGTCATTAATGCTTTCTAGGTTTTGTTGGAATAGGCAATAGCCTCTTCCCTTTTAGGCATTGCAACACTGTTACCACAAAATCACAGTCAAACTTCACATGTGTGCATGCCTCCAATTGCTCTCCCTCCCTTTGCAACACTTAAATCTTACTTCCCTCCCTATCAATTCAATTTTAGTGGCTTCTAAAAGTATGCCATTGAATAAATATTTGAGTTACAAGACCTGCACTAAATTTAATTTTGTTTAATCAGAGGAACAAGCATTAATAACTTAAAATTACAAACAATATTGAATCTGTGACCTTTCACTTATAAAATAAAGGAGCATACATGCCATTGAGTTACAAGATCATTAGTTGACTTAAGATCCAATAAATCATTCAATGCATAAAGATAATATCACTTTATTTTGTCTCTTTATCTTATTATTACTTCAATGACCCTCTACATATATATAGCCTCTTTTAATATCAAAGTCACATTGGTTCAAATAAACTCATTTCGATATTAAAAGGGTAAAAATAACGAAGTTCCTGTGATGAGCTTAATGAAAATAGGAGAACATAACTGCATGTTTGATGCATAACAAAATATTCTTTAGAAAGGAAGTGGATATCTAAAAACAAAATGTGATAAGTACATTTTTTATTTTTTTCTCTTTCTTAAAAACATCTTCTGACCTACAAAACATTGTATAAATTATCTCCTTTTTTTAAATTAAATAGGGCAAGTCACTAACGACCAAAGGTTATAAACTCATTTCAATATTAAAAGGGTAAAAATAACGAAGTTCCTGTGATAAGCTTAATGAAAATAGGAGAACATAACTGCATGTTTGATGCATAACAAAATATTCTTTAAAAGGGAAGTGGATATCCAAAAACAAAATGTGATAAGTACATTTTTTATTATTTTTTTCTTTCTTAAAAACGTCTTCTGACCTACAAAACATTGTATAAATTATCTCCTTTTTTTTAAATTAAATAGGGCAAGTCACTAACGACCAAAGGTTATAAATGTGATTGAACTTGCAACTTCCAACTTACACAGCAAAGCTTACATTGTATGAGGTTGTAAGGGCAATTTTAAATGATGATTTGTTTTCATTGTTCACACATATTATCTTGTTAGAGATAATTTTGTTTAAGGTATATTCGGGCATTAAATATGAGCAACTTCAAACATTAATTTGTCAATTGTAAAGGACTAGCCCTTCCGCTAGATAAATTTAAATACATGTTCACCTTTGTTCTGTAAATAGGACTTGAGAGATTATAATAATGGGCTGCAATGGGCCAGAGGCCCAATATAAAATTGGATCAATAGTTCCTCCCCCTCTTTTTCTTTTGTAAAACAGTTAGTAAGCATAAATTATTTAAGTTAAAAGAGCATAAAAAAAAGGTATATGTCCCATCTTGCTTGAAGAACGTTAAAAAAAAAAGAATAAAAATCGATTAAGTTAGAAGGCGCAATTGGATATGAATTTTTGCCTAGAATGGAAGAAAATACATCCAATATTTCATTATTTAAGTTTCGTCTCTTTTTTTATTAACATAAATCCATAGCTCCTTCATTATTGTATATATTTTATGGATCAGAACAATGTAGTATTAATTACAATGACAAATTAAAGGCAACAAAATATTGTTGAAATTTCAACTATATACATAAATTAAAAGGACTGAAAAATAAATTTGCAAAGGACTCTAAATTAAAATTGAGTAAGAAGATTACATATATTATTAATTATTTCAAAATTTGTGACAGAAAGATCTAGAACAAACAAGATGGGTGGTCCTCTGTGGCCCATTATATCACAATCTTGTATTCTTGTATTTGCCTCTATCAGTCTATCTGGATGTTTAGCTTGTAGTTTTGGTTTTTTTTTGGGCCAGATAATTGTAAGAGACTTTGTCCTCCCTTCAGGCTTGTAGAACATTGCAAAATGGTGACAATACTTGCCTGACGAGCCTATTGATACACTTATACAGATATGCCCCCTAGGGAAGAAGTGGATGACTCTTTCTGTTGGCGAAATGAGTCAGCTGGTAATTTTATGGTCAAGGTAGTATGTAACTTTGTAAACCACACAGAGAATGGGAATGATGATAGAACCGGGGGTAAGATTTGGAAGCTTCCCATTCGAGAAAAGGTTAGGATGTTTCTCCGGCAAGCAGCCTATGAGAGTTTACCAACAAACTACCTTAGAACTTAGAGAGGCTTGAGTAAAATGTGTCATGTCCCTTTGAGTGTGTTGGTGAGGAAATAATCAAACATATTCTTAAAGAATGCTCTGTTGCTAAGGAGCTTTAGGATTTATTAACTAACCATTTTTTTATAACAAGCTGTAGAAAGGTGGATGAGCTAGGATTTCAAACAAGAGGGTGAGACTAGTATAATAACAAGATGGCCATGGAAGCAGGTTTTTAGTTTTGCATGCTGGATGCTATGAAAGAATTGGTGTCGTGGAGTTTTTGATAGGATAAGGTCAACTACTTAAGACATGTACCATACCATTCTTCATCAACTTAGAGAGGATCATGCTTTTGAAACAACCAAACAACTTATCTTGTCAACTAGAATTCGGGAGGACACAAATTGGCGTCCACCAAATAATAGCCAAATGCATTTTAACATATATGGATCTATAACATTAGATGGACTTGCTGCATGTGGTGGCGTTCTTCAAGACTCAAACAATGCATGTGTAAGGTCTCTCTTACTTTATCACATTTAACTCCATAATCAAAGTAATTACAGGATTATCAAAATTGTAAAAATTTCAAAAGTGCACAATTCACAAATCATTTACAATGGAATCTCCAAAATTTAAATTTTAATTTCAAGCAAATATTTGAATGCTCAAATTAGTTTAAAAATAACACGAAAGCTTAAAAATTAAATAAAACCCACAATAGAGTTTAAAAATTTAGAACTGTGTTTTGTGTAGAAAATGACCCATGCACTGTGGCATATGACATATGCACTGTGACTCACTGTCATCTATACCACGCACTGCGGTGCATTGCACGAATATGACAAATATTAGTAGTCAAAATGATAGCACAGAGAGCAAACTTCTAACGCATCCCAAATCGTCGTTTAATGTCCGATTGCGATGGTTTCTGTGTTTCCACGAAGCTTTTTCCTAACTCTAGCTAATGACACAGGTTTCATACTCAAATTCATTTTCTATAAAAAGTTGAACACCAAAACCCATTTTACCACTTTTTCACAAAAATCTCACAATTTTGGTGTTCCAACTCAACTATAAGTGCCAAAAGCTTACACCGACTCTTCAACCACACTTAATAAATTCTAGTGGACTCGTGCAATGCACCAAACACAACTAAAGACTTATATTTCTTAAAATCACCATCGACCCCAAATTTCATAAAACACAAGAGGGAGGAAAATCATTACAAAATCATCATTTTCATTTCAAATTATTCAAGTATACATGTTTTTACTTACACAAGTATTTTAGCTCTATTCACAAGTTTACAGCCAAAACTCTCTAACCCGGGGTACAAAATATACAAGTTGTACACTAAGCTAATGCAAGGAATACAAAATAATGACATGTGATCCTAGTTGAAAATTGTACAATATTTATACATAAAATAAAGTAAAGAGGCATGAAAGTAAGATTTCACTACAATCGTACACCTTATAATATTTTTTCTCGACTCTAATCTAATGAGCTAAGCCCTAAAAATATTGAGAATTGAGAGGTGAATATAACCACTTAGTAATCAAGTTTCACCTAATCTATATAGTTGCATATTAATTGTAAATAGATGCAAATAGGCAAAAATACAACATTACAACACTATGATGAAGTTGGCCACAGTTCACAATATTAACAACCTTATGACTGAGCCTAAAACACATATATCCTTTTTAAATTACAATACACAATACGAGGTTACAATACTATCAACTATGCACCCCTAACACATACCGAACCATGATACTAACAATCACGTGGTCGGATTTATATGCATAATTATATGCTACCCTTATATCCTCCTGTTACCTCCAACACAAAACCAATAGCTATCATGAGGCTACGTCCTTCACGGACTAACCCAACCTTTCACTTTTGATGACTATTGGGTCAGGGTTAACTCATTCACTTATGTAATCTGATTTTCCTCAATACTAACAAACATGAGATATTGTACCCCTAATCTAGCCTCCTCATGAATCAGTGGAGATTAGTTATGTTTGAGTCCCTAATAAAATAAGTGAGATAGTCCCGAATCAACTATAAGACATGAGCTACCTCCTGATTTCAACGTTCGATGTCAAAGCAAGTTCCTGATTCCAACGATCACTATCAATACCATGTAGATTTAACAGTCTACTCCTCTCCTTAGGCGAACTTCCACCAATGATCATGTTATGTACATTTTACACAAAATATGCTTTCTAAACAATCAATTTGTGGCATATAAACTCATATACTCATACTTAAATACTCTACATGTTTAACACATTGCACATCATAATTCTCTACCCACATTAACATGCCATAATTAAATTCACAAATCACAAATGGGTGGCATGAAAAAAGTTTTCATTTAGAAAACCATTCACAAATTCATCATTCGCCAAATTGAATATATAGTTTGAAATATAAATCATAATCCAAATCAACCCATTTTAAATCAATAATCAATTAATATTCAACTATATAAAGTTAGGTTTCCCCCGTTTACTTCAAACCTTCGAGAAGTCAAAGATTTACCCCTCTAAACACCAACTTCCAAAGCTTCTTATAAGCTTGAATGGTGCTAATAACAAAGATCTACAATCACATTATAAAGATATAATCATTATCCCATTTTATGAGTTTTCCAACATTAATTTCCACACATTCTATTCTATCAATCCATAAATTTGCTACCTATTCATACTCAATGGGTTCATTAGGCTTCATTGACTCATATTAACACTAATAAGTCATTAAACCACTATTAATGGTCTATTAACACTTCCAACAACCATATTCGTGTTAATTTTAGATGTTAAGTACTCCTCTTAACAACCATATATAAAATTATTAATGTAAGGTTTAACTACACCAAACAACTTTTATTATATCCATTTTAATCAATGAAATCGAACCCACAATCCTATAGATCGAAAAACAAACTTTTTAACTTAAACCCTAACTCAAACCTTCACAAATGAGGAAGAGAAAGGAAGATGAGGGCATAGATTGCTCACCTTGGGTGTTGGAAAGCTTCAATCTATCCTCAAGGGTTCCAATATTTATGGCTTAACAGAGCTTAACTGTGTTTTTCGAGTTTCTCCCTCCTCTTCTCTGTTTTTCACATGTAAAATCATATTTGATAAATCATATTTTTGATAGAGAGGCCCATTGCATTTAAATCTGCCTTTGTGCACACACCGTGACATGTGACACAAAGGACTTAACCTTACTTTTTCTTCTTCTTTCCTTGCCCGAGTAGCCTACCATCAATCTAAACTCATTTCTAGGGCTGAAATCATAATTAATTACATTAATTAAGTCCATTTGACCACACACCTCATTAATTCACTAATTATATTCATTAAGTTAACTAATCACGTTTACTTTTTCTCGGATGTTATAGCATGGATTTTTTGTTCAAAAGCAAACCAGAGACGCATTCACCTATGGCTGCAGAACTTTTGGCTATTAAGACTACGTTACAAATATGTCAAGAACACAACTTGGGTAATGTAAACATTTATAGTGATTCATTAGAGGTGTTAAACGTTTTGGTCCGTCGGGGTGATTATGCCTATCTTATGAGCATTGATATTCAATATATAAATCAAGTGCTTCCTGTGAAGGAGGAGGACATGCGCATATATCATGATTATAGAGGAAGTTTGAGCAGTGTGGATCGATTAGTAAGGAATGCCCACTTTGGGGGTTTTGAAGTTAGCATCTTCCAAGATGTTTCAATTAATTGTTTTAATATTTATGCTACTGAATTTGCTTCTTGTAATGTGACCCCCCACAATATGGAGGAGACATAGGTTTCAGATGATTTGATTCTAGCTTATTGCTTGCCCTTTCATTCCAAAAGAAAAAAAGTTGAAAAAAAGGAAAAATTATAATAAAATCCTCTAAAATTATGTAAATGACAATCTAATCCATTGAAATGTCATAATTTCATTAAAATTCTTAAGCACTTTTGTGTTAATAAAATTTAAATTAAAAATGCCATTTTATTTTTAAAAATAGCAAATCTCTAATCATAACTTTTGTTTAAGGAATAATAATTCTTATTCTATAAATAGCAAGAATTGAACAAAAAATTATAATTTATTAAGTGTATTATTTGTTTCTAAATAACAAGCCCAAATCATAATTTTTACTTAAGCAATAACAACTTTTGTTTTATGAATCACAGGAGTTAAATAAAACAGTACAGCTTGTTAAGTGTAATTTTTGTTATTAAAAAATAAGTTCTCAAAATAACAGACCCCTATCACAATTTTTGTTTTAATAATAACAACTTTTATTTAAAGAATTATAAAAATTAAAAAAATTCCAATTTGTTAATACGAGAAAAATAATTTTTTTAATTTAAAATTTATTAACACAAAAATTTTCAAAAATTTAGTAGAATTATGATATTTTGAAGAATTAGATTATCATCTACATAATTAGGGATATTTATTGTCAATTTTTCAAATAATAATAATAATAATAATAATAATAATAATAATAATAGCCACAAAGTTGCTGCCTTATTAAAAATATTTGGTTAAATTGTTATTTATATAAATCTATCTAAAGTAATTTTTTGGCCTACTTAAAAAGTAATTTTACTATATAGGTACTCTCTTTATTAAAAAATATAAGTTATTTGTAATTGAGTTTCACTTTTTAATAAAGTAGTTACTTACTCTCAACCTAACTCTATTTTTTTATATTTACCCTTATCAAATACGCTATAATAAATATAAAATTATTTATCAATAGAGACACTTTTTAAAAAAGATAATAATTACACCTCAAAAATAAAAATACTTAATATTTTTAACATTTAACTACTCAATAAATATTTTATATTTTTAAAAGAAAAGAGCAATATGTAAGTCTATCTAATTGCCTAATTACATGAATTTTAGATTCAGGCAAATAGAAAATATCCGGAAATTTAGATGGATACAAGTCAATCAAGAAGGTTGCCAAAAAATAAAATAAAACAAAACAATTTATCAAAAGGAACAGGAACGAGGAAGCGCGAGGTCGAGACTCACCCAGGAAGGAAGAAAGTCTAGGGTTTTGGCAATCTTTCAAGTCGAAGTCCAACTCAATCTTTTTTTCCCCAATTTGGGAGTCTTGATTTCTCTAATCTCTCGCTATGACGGACGGCTACTGGAATCGGCAGCAGGCTATGCAGCAGGCGATGCAGCCGGCGATGCTTCCCTCTTCTGCTGTGCTTAAACGACCGCGTACGGAATATGGTTCGCTCTCTTTCCCCACTTGCTTTACTGATTCTACTCTTAAATCTGTGCCTGCGTTTGGTACGCTTTTCTTATGTATTAATGCTCGCTTTGTGTTGTTGATGTGGGTTCCTGGATTTATCAGATGCTAATTGGCAGTAATCTTCATGCGGAAGGTACCCTATCCTGGGTCCTGTTTAATTACTAGGTTATGTGTCGATAAAATAAGGTTGGCACAAGGTTTTTGCGTTCTCTGACAATTACTATGAAGTTGATCTGGTGTAGTGGTTGATCTTAAGGCCATCGGCAATTTATGTTAGAAATTATGGCTATATGCAATCTTTATGGACGGGGATACAGTGATGTCATGTTTGGATGTGAAACATTGTTATGTCCAGTGGTTTTGTTTAAGCTAAAACCACGAATTACTTGGTCTTTCAGAACTGGGGTTTCATATTAAAGTATCGTAAATGAATAATTTTGCGCCATAGGTGTGTACTATGAGTTCGTTTTTAATTTTTTTTTTTTGGCCTACTCAGGGTTTTAAGTTTATTATTGTCTCGTCTTAAAGAGTTTATTTTTAGTTAGAAGTCTTAACTATTCTTTGCCATTATCTTTAGGAGTTTATACTGAAGTTAATCTCTATGTTGATGTCATTATTAATGAAGGGGAGCAGAGATGTCCTGTGATGATGAGTGTGAAACTTTTGCCTGTGCGCCTCCTCATTCACCGCATTTCCATTCTTGTCTAAGTTTTATAGGTCGTTCAACAATTGGCTTGAAGTTAGAAGAAAGTTTGGAAAATGTGGGGTTTATGTTTGTTTAGGTATTATCAATTGTGGTCAGACAAACTAAGAATATGGATTTTGGCCTGTGTAGTGTGCCTAAGGAAATAGTTTTGATGTGTTGTTAGATCGTTGATTAACTAGTGCTTCCTTGATTTTTCTGAGTTTTGGTTTTCATTTTAGCATAGTTCTTACTTCTTAATTGTTCTGACAAATTTTTCCATTCACATATTTTTTCTTGTCTCTATCAAGCTAAAAGTCAGACTTAAATATCTCCTCCATTCCCTGTATTTTCTCAGTCCTGGAATAACTCTCCTTTTACTAGTCTCCCCCTTCAATTTCTTCTGCCTCTGCGCTCTTCTGTTCTGAACCTCTTATTCATTCACTTAAATGAATCAATCGTTATATTCTCTTCATTTTTCTTTTTCAACTCTTGCTCTCTTCATCTTATTGGACATTGCCAGCATTCATTCTCTTCCCCTGTTCAGTCCTGGTTCTTCCATTGCACTGTTACAGTTTGTGAATATACTGTGTTTTGGCCTGGACAAATGGAATCAAGATTCATAGGAAAGAAGGCAAATTAGGCAACCCTTATTTACATTACGTATGGAGTCTTAAGACTTTGTTTGGTTAGGGTGCCTGTGCGAAGGCTGTGTTATTGCCCTTGTCCTGGAGTCTACCTGAATTATTAGAGTGTACAAAGTTCAGAGTCGTATAGAACTTTAATAAAAGTGCATGTATATATAATACCCACTTGGTTTTCTTTGTTAATGAACTATTGATCTTGATTTGTGTAGTATGACTTTGATTATGATTTCTCTTCAATTTCAGTTTCTTTTTCTTTTGTTTAGTTCTAGTATGATTTTACTAATTGATGTGGTGATTTATTTTTTTTTTTTTTTTGGAATTGAATTGTTGAAGAACTAGATCCCCGTGACTCAGAATTTAGGGCTGAGCCTTTGACATTGAGAATTATCTAGGTATATATGTATTTTTTTGGTTTGTGGTGAACCTGAAGGGTCACAGCATATTTTCCAGATTTTACACATGCCTATTACAAGAGAAAATGTGTTGAATGTCTGATGGGTACCTAAGTAGGATGGAGAGCCCTACCTCAAAAGGTAGCAATTGATGTGGGAGAACCAATGATACTCTATTGAGCATTTCATGCTACTCAATATGATACTTAATATCCCATATTACCAAGTCTCCATCAATATCACGTCATTAATGCTTCAACTTCTAATGAAAGTTCACAGCAGTATTTTGTACAGATTTGAACTTAATGTTCTAAAGCTCTATTTACACATACTTCAAGGAAGCAGAGTGCATTTTCCCCAAAAAAAAAATGATCTTTTTGTAACTGGCTTGATTTCCCGTTTTAGTGCTGCTTAGGTGGGTTGGGGTTACTTATTTTGTCATTTTTATGGTCACAGGCTTAAGTTTTTGAGTTCTCTTGTATCTTTAATGGTTTATTAAGCACTTCAATGTTTTTTTTTTTTCTTGTGGCTATTTGCTTGCTTCATAATCTATGCGCATTTGGTCAATAGGGTGGATTGGACATTTGCATTGTTCAAGAGTTTACGGTAATATGTTTGTTTTTGACATTTAGGCATTTGGATTTTGCCTTATTTTATATGTTTTTCTCCTTTTCTTTTCATGCCATTCTAAGTTTCTGATTATTTTTGTTGGCTAAAACAAAAGTTTCTTGATATTTTTCATATTTTGGATCTTTGTATGCTTATTCTGAAAACGTTGAGCAGCATTGGCTCGCCTTTTTTTGTTGATCAAAATGGCAAACTGAAAGCTTTTAACTAGATAATTTTAGTTTGAGTGGTGAGTTTGAAATCTTAGGAAAATGCAATAGTTTTACTTGTACCTACTACCTAGCTTATTTGTTTGATCAAGTCTTTGGTTTAATTGTTGTTTAGCTTCATCAAAGTGGATACATGACATTGCGATTTTTTAGAGAGTTCTATATGTAAATTTATGGTTCTGGTCTTAGTTAACTGCTGCACTTTCACAAAGAAATGAGTTGGAAGACTAAGAACGTACTTTTCCCTTCAGAGATGCAAACCTCTGGTCTGGCTTCAGGTAATGAGATGCAAGCTTATGTTGCTCGAGATGATGATCGTACTGGTTCTCAGGGTATAAAAGACACAAAAACAATCTTGTCGGCTTATGACCGCTACCTTCAGAGTGCGGTAAAGTTTTGAGCTCTTATGTTTGCATAATATGTACTCCCCCATGATTTTACTTCTACTTTTTCTGAAAAGATTTATCCTGTTTGGTTTTGAAGCAACTGCCTTCTTATAATTCTGGAGAAGCCAGTACAATTGGCAGTGTTGGTATGGTGAGGCCTGCCGTCAGTGGAATGCCTGGTCATTCACTAGCTGATCCTGCTGTCATGAGACGCCCTGGGAGTGGTGGCCATGATCTTGCACCAAATGGACGAAATGTCAATTTTGGTGGTCAGCTACCAGTGGACACTGTTCCAAGGCCTGGACCTGAGACAGTACCTCTACCACCAGATGCTTCAAGTACTCTATATGTTGAGGGTCTCCCTCCTGACAGCACTAGAAGAGAAGTGGCTCGTATCCTCTCTTTTTTTTTTGGGAGACACTGTTCAGAGACAGTATTATTTTGTCTTCGTCTCTTCCTCTTAAACCTAATCCGTTTCAATTCAGTTATTCACTCTCCTTAATATCACCTTTAGATATCTTCCGCCCTTTTGTTGGTTACAGAGAAGTAAGGCTTGTTACTAAAGAGTCCAAAACTGTAAGTGGACTCTGCTCTGCCTCTTTGGACATTGGTTGTAACTATTGTACAAATTCACTGGCAGTTCTAAAATCTTCATTTTAAAATGCTTGTTTGTCTTTGTCACAGCGTAGCGGAGAACCTCTTATCCTTTGTTTTGTGGATTTTGCAAACCCAGCTTGCGCAGCAACTGCTTTGAGTGCCTTGCAAGGTATGAGGAGAAAATGGGCTATTCTTAATGAAGATTTTCAGATTATATTCTCAGAACTCAATGATTTTCTTCACATAAAGACTTGCTAATAGTGATGGCAGTTTGCTGACATTTTGTTGCGTGGCACAGGTTATAAAGTTGATGAACTCAACACTGAGTCTAGTCACTTGCGCCTTCAGTTTTCCCGATTTCCTGGACCAAGAACTGGACCTGGATCTCGAGGTAAGAGGTAAACAAGATTGCCTAGGGAATCTGATTTAATGCGCATCGTAGAGACCCTCATTATACATCTTTTCTGGGTGAGCGTTTTTATGGATCGAAGATGCTTCTCATGCAATTTTAATCACCCCTCCGGCCTTAAACTTGTAACAAGGATTCCCCGAGGTGCACATAATAGCAAGATAGCTTGAGATCAAGTACAATTTAATTTGAGCGAATCTAACGAGTGGATACTTATGCGATGTCATTTGTAAATTACCTTGTGTTAGTTTATTATTGCTGAATATTAACTTGTTAGCTGATTTATGTAGGATTTGCATTGTATCGGCTGAATAAATGTTTTCTTAAAATCATTTTGGAGTTCAAATGTTGGTTATGATAGAATGAAAAATGTTTTAATGTTTTTATTTCTTGTATATTCTAGTATTTTAAATTAAAGGTGATCTTTGCAAGTTGTATTTTAAGTATTGTATTATTTATTATTTTGCAAAAGCAATGTTTTTTTTTTGGCCAAAACCTAAAGCACTATGTTGAATTAATTTATTGAAAGTGATTTTAATTTGCTTTTTAAATTCTGTGTATTTTCCTTAATATGTGAATATATTGGTTGGTTTATCACAAGCCAATATATTCACATATTAGGCAAACTAAAATCGGAGAATGTAACTGGATGTTTGGTGCACAAGAAAAGTAGAAAATGTTAGAAAGGAAATCGAATATGTACTCGAACAAAATAAGATAGATACATCTTTCAAGTTTTTTCTAAAAGGAAAAAAGAAATACTTTTGTACTTGCAAAACATTGTATAAATTATTATCCCTTAAAAGATGACATTGAGTGCACGTTTACCCACACTCTGCAAAGCCTTCCTAGACTCTGGAGGCTACAATAATGGGCTCGAATGGGCCATAGGCCCAATGTAAAACTGGGTCAACAGGCTAGCATTGCGCCTACTTCTTTTCTCATGTTCACTTGAAGATTGGATCTCTTTTTAACGTAAAGAAGAATCTGTCTAATGATAATTTTGACTGGAATCTGACTTGGGGAGTTGGTATATGGAAATTGTGGGATCAGCAGTAATTTCATTAAGCCTCAATGCTGTTTTAAATATTAGAAACCACTTTTCAGTTGATTCCAACGCTTCTGATAGTGTCTCATTTGTTTGATGGGAGAAATGGTTTAAACTGAATGTGGATGGGGCAGTCAAGATCAGAAGGCTGGTTTCGAAGGTGCGATTGGAGATAATAGTAAATGGGTTGTTGGTTACTCTTTCCAACTGGGGTTTTGCACCTGACTTTGGATTTAATCAGATCATCCTTGAATAATTGTTGAGGGAAATCTCGGCTGTGGCTTAAACAAGTGCTGCTGATGGAAATTGGTAGGCCATTTGCTCTAACAGGAATTGGACGGGGAGGCTGCCACATATTCCTCGAGAAATGAATCAGGTGGCTGATAAATTGGCGAAGGGTGGAAGGAATCATTGAGTCTGAACTTTTTGACACTTGAGGACCCTGGTGCTTAATGACACGGTCCTTCTATTTAATTTGATATCACTGGGCTTTGTCCCTTCCTCCTTTACCGAAACAAAACTGTTAATAAGCATAAATACATTACCAATGACGTGCATTGGTGAAAAAGCGTAGTAGACACATCAAACTGAACCTACCTAACGATGCAGTAGTCATACCCCCACTTGCCCGTGCTTCATAGCCTAGGTTCTTGAGTGATTGAAGGCAATTATTTCATAGACAGAGGATACAAGGGGGAAGACCTATATGTCAAGTTTAAGTATGTGAGTTTTGCGCATTGTGTGCGTGGAGCTTGAGGGGGGAAAAAACGAATCATATTCTTTATTACTTATGAATTATGTCGCTTGTTAAAATTTTTATGTTGACTGATATTGATATATTTCCTCTCATTTTTCTCTGAGAGTTTATGTTTCTTTATTAGATGAATGGGGCATCTAACAATGCACACATTCTTTTCCGCTTTATTTAATTTGTGTTCCCGTTTTGGGTGGGAAATTATATTTCAGGACCATAGTTGTGCAAACTTTTCAACATTTTTGCCTGGAATGGATGAAACTACATCCAATAGTTCATTATTTAAGTTTCGTCTCTTTTTTTATTAACATGAAATTAAATCCATATAATATCAGTGTTAATAAAAAAATGCAATTGATAGAAAATGGCATGATTTGCAAACTTTGAAAATAATTGCTTTGGGAAAAGATTATACACTATACTTTATATATACTTGTTTCTGATTAATAAAATTAGAGGTTTTTTTATATATTATTTATATTTATTCTATAACAAATTTTTTTATTAATATTATTAACATATTAAAAATTTTTATCTTAATTTGATTGGATTAAAATGATGTGTGTTCGCGCGCGCGTAAGGTTAAGTATTTAATTTTTTATTTTTTTTTTCCCCTAGAGGCTCAGTTCTCAAACTCCATGTAATAGCGTGACCGCTGCTTCCTTATTGTATATACTTAGTGGATCAGAACAATATAGTATAAATTACAATGACAAATGCGAACAAAATATCATGTCATAAATATAAATATCATGTGTGGATGTACGTTTCCCCATGTTATAATTATAAGAATGTCCATCTCTCCATATTACTTCACATTGCCCGAAGGTTGTGACTCATGAATTTGCCTATATATATATATGTATGTATATATATGGTATCTCAATTGTATTATTTGAAGTATGGAAGAGAATATAAGAATCCATCCTCATTTCTATTGCCCCTATTCCTCCTCCTCCTCCTCTTTTCTGCTTATTTATTTTGTCGCTATATTTTATTCATAATACATTATCAGCACAAGTCTCTAATGAATTTGCATAAGGTGTATATTTGAAAGGTTCTTCATTGATTACTTGAAGATTCTATTTATCATATGGCAGTATAATATTTTGATTCTATTATTAATTTTTATTATTGTTATATTTCATGTTTTATCATTTAAATGTTCAAGATTTATTCATCTATAGTATGATTGTGATTATCAATTTGATAATGATTTATGATTTTGACAGAAAAGTATTTGATGCACACAGAAATATATCACTGCAAGCGTATGGGTCAATATGCAATAAATTAGTGCGTCAAGATCGATCCCATGAGGAATCAAGCAAAATAGCAATTAGGCAATAAAATTTTACTTTCATTTACATTAAGCAAAAGTAATTGAAATTGATTAATTACCTAAAATTAAAATTGAATTTAATAAAAAATGCAACAAAAACTTAAAACTAATGACCACTTGAGTAAAAAGTAGCCTAGAGTCATTAATTCACTATTAACTTCTTAGATTTCATTTTAACCCAATTAATTAATTTTAAAATCAATTTTGTTAATTGAGAGTTTTAATAACTATTAAAGTCATTCAATCCACAAACAACCATCTCTTAAATTAATTACTTTAAATCTAACACAATTATTCAAAAGGCAACTCAAACTTAGAACACTCCACGATGATTATATAGTGCAATTAAATATGTATTTATTCTAATTACAAATTAGATAAAATATAATCCCATATTACTTGTTCCAATGGTCTAAATAAGATTCTCTTTTGTCAAGAAAAAATTCTAACACCCAAAATCACATTCAATATTGGCCACGCATCAAATATATATTAAAGCATAAAATTGAGCAACCAAAATCAACATTAAGCTTAATTAATGAATAAAAAAGAGTCTAATACATCAATATATTAATAGTTTCTCTAGGTTTAAAGAGATTCAGCCACATATAAGTCTAGAAATTACAAAACTAAACAAAGAATACATCAAAATGAAGAAAAGAAAAAGAAAAAAAAGCTTAATCAGAGTGATTTTGGATGAAAATCACTAATCTCTCATGAAATTCAAGTTTCTTCATCTCATCCATGGCATTTTTCTCTCTTCCCTAGTTAGTTTCTAGCTACTGGAAAGGAGCCAAGATGAAGAATTATGATCAAAAAAGTTCAAAAACTTAAAAATACCAGTTTTTCATGAAGTTTTGAGTTTCATCAACTAACAATTATGTTGCAGCATAATCAAGTTATGCTACGGCGTAAACTACTTTGTCACTGTCATTGTGCATTACACATTACGTTGTAGCATAATTTAAAGATGCTGTAGTGTAAATCTTGCCTTTTTTTCATCTTTAATTTTTACATATAGCGCTTTGACTTTTAAGTAGAATCACCCTGTACACAACATAATATCATTAGCGCAATATTAGCTGAAGTAAGCCATTCTTTTCAATAAAATACTACCAATTCTCTCTTCTCATATTCCAAAGTACTTTTCTTTCCTTTTTCTTAAATAATAGTCTTATTTTCTCTTAGATCACTCTTAATTGAACCTAAAAATTTTTAAAAGCACATGAAAATATTTGAAATAATCAGTATTAAATATGTGTTAATAAATGAAAAACAAAACCATTTGATAAGACACATTATTTACAAACTTTATCTATCCATTTATGACTCATTTTATATGTTATATTCCTCACTTTGGTGCATTTGTAGTCTTAATTGTGATAAAATTGCCTAAGGGACAAAGTTGTGCACTAAGGGCATTTTGATCTAAAAATATAATTTTTATAAAAATTTGGGTTAATGTTGGACTCAATGTGTTTTGTACCCAAGAGAATAAATTACAAAATTATATTTTTAAAATTCAATTGGATTTGGGAGATATTAATTAAAAATCACAAATTAGAGTTGTTGACTTTGTTGACCTAATTAGAGTTTTGTCTATTGACATAATTAAAGTTATGTGCATGAATATTTTCATGTGGGTGGCCCTTGGAATAAATTTTATTATTTTTCTCCCATCTAAATAATTAATTTCATGTGCCAAGAAATGAATTATTATGTCACACACATTTATTTGATTAAATTTTATTATTTATGTGACATAGGTGACACATATACACTTGGACTTGCATCAATTGATTAAGAAAATTTAAGAGGACTTGGGAGACTATATGTGGCATGAGGAAAGATTTAATAGTTAGGGTAGATCTAAATTTTTAAGTGCAAAGAATGTGATTATTTATATTAATATAGAAATTATCACCTAATCAATGAGAAGATGCCACTTAAAGGCATGTACACAAAGTATGAAGCTTTCTAGTCTTTTTAATTTCATATTAGAATTAATTTTGAGAGGCAATTTGATTCAAACTCATTATGCATGTCCTATACACTAAAAATCAGATTCAACACTCAATTCGTTCATCTTCTTCATTTCATCTTTTATTTTCTCTCTCTTATTCATCTTGTTATTCATTTTCTCTCATGTCTCTCTCTAGAACTCTAACCCTTATCTTCATATTTAACGATTGGATCCTTACAAAACCACCACCATTCTTCTCCTCTTATCACCCTCTACACATTCCTACCATTTAATCTTCCATCCAAAGCCTAAATATTTTGAAGTCATAGAGTATTTTGGTCAAAGCAAGAACTTGAGGAAGACTTCAATGGAGCTTCAAGGCTAAGGTTCCCTTAGTTCCCAGAGGAGAATGAAGAATTGATGAATCATTTTGATCTTCAATTTGTGTAACATTTTTCTTTCTCTTAGTCTTTCTCCATGTACTTAACATTGTAAGACCATAATGATATTATTGGCTTGTAACCATAGTCTTGAGTTCATCAATCAGTATGGAGATTGATTTGTTGATGAATTGATTTGGATATGTGATTTGTATATTTTGGTCATTGATGAAAATTGCATAATCTTGTGTTTTCATTGATGTTCGTACCTTCCATATGCCTTATCATAACCTTGAGAGATGTGTGTTAGGTTTACATATGGTCAACTATAGTTTTAGGGGTCACATAGGCTCTTGACTGAATTACATCATTTTGATAATGATTTTCTTGAAAAAGATTATTTTGTGGTTTTAATAAATGACATGAGAAGAAAATTTAGAGCATTTGATGATTTGACAGTTAATATACTATAACTTTAAAGGTCAATTATTCAATAAAATGATCAAAGCTACATGTTATGAAGCCAAAAGGGCAATGAGATGCTAAAAAATGTATAAGGTAATTATAAAATGATCAAAGTCACATGTTGTGATATAAGAAAATGCATGGAAAAAGTTTTTGTGAGGGAAAGGAAAAATAATGACAAGCCTAAAAGGTTATATTGATGTTTAAAATTAAAAGAATATGTGGTGTTCGCATCTAGAAGACTATATCTAAAAACCTATATAGTGTTTAATTGTTATTAGTATTTAAATTTATTGTCATTACTTTCATGAGTAATTATTATAATTTTTCAATATGAATTTAATGTTGAAATAGTTTTAAACAAAATGTTTATGCATCCTTGCAATATTTATGAAATTGCATTTATATTTCTTATTTATATTATGAAGAATTGAATATGGAATAATTTATGAATGGCTTGTATTGAAATATGTTCATTCTTGGAGAATTATATAATTGATTAGTTCTTGCAGAACTAAGTGGTTAGAAAAAGATAAGTAATAAAAAATTAATTAATAGATTTATCTAAAGGAATTAATTAGTTAAGGATTTGAATACAATAACTCAATTAAAAATTAAAACCCATGGTTTTGTATGAGTTGAGTAGCACTTGAGTTTTTTTAATGAAAGGCAGGCTATTAGTCAACTATGTACCGGGCATTGTCTTCAAAATGAAATAATTAATATTGAAATTTTTGTTTATGTAACTCCTACTTTAGGGGGAGATTATAGAGCATAAGTGTGAGTGCAATGAGTCTCACATTAGAGAACCTCACAAATTAGTTGAGGTTTATCAGTTTAAAAGGCTCTCCTGTTTAATAGACTAGTCTTTTAGAATAAGCACTTCCTTTGAACTTGTGCTTATTACATTGGTGCTTTCATTGAGAGGTCAATGTCACGAAAAGAGCTACCTACAGAGGGTTTTGACCGACAGGACATTGAGTGAATTGCCATAGAGTGGAGTAGCGAGGGATGTCAGCACTTAATGGGGTGGCATTGTAATGAGTCTCATATTTAGGTTAAGTAAGGTTTACAAGTTCAAGGAGCTCTCCCATTCAATAGACTAGTCTTTTGATATAAGTTTTCTCTTTAGGCTTGTGGTCATTACAGTGAGTTAATACGTGATTGAATATCACTTATATACTTACTCATAAAGTTCAATGGATCCCTCTAATGAATGTACTTTGATATTATAAATTAATTACATGTTATGAAAAATAAAAGTTTATAGTTTATTTTCGTTATGGTAAACTAGAAGTTTATTGATTCACCACACATATTGTTAGCATAACTTGTTTGATCATTCTAAATCATATATAATGCAAATGGTTATTAAGGATATATATTGACATCCATTGAAGAACTAGCAAATTCTTTGTGAATAGAAAATATGTTATGTACTTTAAGATTTTTATATATATTTATATATGCTACTTGTTCTCAATGAAAATATAAGATGTTCACTAGTTATGATTTAAAATGGATCTATCCATTTTTAAAAATATAACAAATTCAAATATATAGGCCATTACATAGCATGTGAATAGTAGAGATATTTAATAGATTCGATAGATGCATCTATAAGATTTTTTTACAACTTGAAGTTTGCAAGATTATATGTATAAATCATAATGTAAAGGCATACAATTTTCAGACTATGGTCTAGACAATTTCAATTGTAAATGCTTGTGAATTTATATCTTAGACTTTCAATGTATGATTATTAGAAGAATAGTTGAAAATCCTATTTAAAAGGTGATCTAGCAAATATCATTCATTAAAGCCCTCTCTAAAAATAGCTAGATCAATGTTTATGAGAACAAATTTTTTATTTTTTATTTAGAATATTTGATTTTACAAACTATAGCACAATACACATTAAGCTAACAAAGTGTTGTAAATTCTTTTTTTTCAAAATTGACTTTTGGTCAAGAGCCAAGTATATGCCATCTTAAAATTTTTGAATTTGCAGTGCTTATTATTATTGTTCCATCATGCTGCACAAAATAGTTATTTGTGAAAAGTTGTGATAAATTTTAGATAAGAATCCCTCCTTTTTGTTTGTCTATAAATGAAACAAAAAAATGTTTCCAAAGGAAACAAATGGATTTAGGAGACTTATACTGCATGATTAGTTAATTGTCATCATTTAACAAGGTCTTCCCAAATAAAGGGAAGAAAATGAATAGCTGGAAAAGAAAATATATAAAATGCATTATCATTATATATTATTTAGATTCCCACATATAAAAAAATCAATAAGGAGTTCATCAAATATTATTGTTTACTAAATTTTCCAGATAGGTAGATACAATTACTAACTTGTATGAGAATTACTAAATTTCTTGTACTGACAAAAAGTGATTCAATCAAGGGTAGAGAGGGGGAACTAGTAGGGGCCATGGCCCCCCTAACTTTTTAATTATTTCTTAGTAAAATGTAGGGGTTATATATTTTTGACTCTCTTAAGTTAGCATATTATAAAAGTTATGAAATATTATATGGAATGCTCATTTTAATTCTATATGTAATATTTTACATATGTATAGAGCAACTATTTTAATAGTTTGAAGATATGTTTGTCATAGGATCTACTCATTTTTAACAAGATAATGCTATATATGCTTTTAAAGTATTGATGGCTTTTATTTTGCTTTCATTTTATATTTAATGAAAGAAATTGTGAGAATTATTAGTAACAAACATTGTTAAGTATTGTAACAAAAATTTCAAGATATATTGAATGATATATGCTTGATATCTATTGTAAAATTATTTATCCAAAAGTTAAGAGATTTGGTGAAGATGTTCTTCTACAAGAATTACTTTTTTTTAAAATAATCAAGCTCTTTATGATATGAATGGTTTTTACTCTAATATAATTTGATCTCATTGACATAAAGATTTTATGATAATTGAGCATTATTAATGTGTTGAGATATTTATTTACTACAATTATCAATTGAAAAATTAAAAAGCAAATTCAATAAGCAAATAATATAGCTTATTATATTGAATAAAACTTTAAATTTTAATGATATATGTAAATCATTTAATGCTCACAGAGATGATAAAATTTTTACCAATTTGATGATAATTCTTATTGAGAAAAAATTGCTAAAATATTTATTGTAGACATAATAACTAATAATTTTTATACCGTGAAAAATTGATAAGCAAAACTTAATATATATATATATATATATATTTATACATGTGTAAAATTAAATATAAATATATATGTTAAAATATTTATATTATGTCAATGATATGTGTGTGTGTGTGTGTATAACTTTTTTTAATTATCATATATGTTTTGTTACCTCGGCCCCTCCTTAATAAAAATTCCTGGCTCTGCCTCTGGATGCAATTAGAATAAATGAAAATAAATCATGCTTAAAGCATGAGAGATTAATTGGTCCCTACTAAAAAATCTTTATAAAAGAAGATCATATAATTAAGATAATCATATTAAGGAGGTAGACACTCCAAAAGAGAGTCATGACATAAAAAATTGTAAAATTCTAGAAAAGATTCAGGTACTTGAAAACAATAAATAGATCTAAATAAGATATATCACAAGTAAAAAAAATAAAACTAAAAAGATAAAGTTGTTGACAATAGTTTTAATGATAATATCATGCGATTAGATGGGGATCTTGTATGTGAATTTGTCATGAAAAGTAGACAAAAAGATGAGTGGCCAAACAGTAAAGGCAAAGGAAAATCAGCACTACAAGTATAATTATATTCATTTTCAATATGTGAAAATCATGGACATGCAGTCCAAACCTAAAGTGTAAAGTTACCGCGAGATACATGAACACTTATGTGAAAATAAAGATTTTCATAGAGGTCTAATGAAGATTGACTACATTATCTTATGGTGGATTTTGTATATACCATTAGTCTGGCAGCATATAAAATTGAAATATGATGTGCCTCTATTGAATATTATGTGCCTCTATTGAATATTATTATAGCCTATGGAAATTACTTATTACTATGTAATAAAATTTACATAATAATCTTTGAAGGAGTTCAAATGCCAAAAGCATAGAAAATATCAAAAAAATTATTCAACATATATACATGTGTAAGTTCTTAAGCTTGTATGAATTAAAATAGTTTAAATGTATGTATATATTGTCTTTGTAAATATGTATTGCAAATAGGCTTTGATCAAAATAATTTGAGAATAAAATTTTGATATTTATTTTTCATTCAACTTAAGTATTTAAAATGCAATGGTTATAAAATTATTATACTCTTTTGATCTTATTTATAAATCATTTCTACCAACCTCATCAATATCAATATACAAAAAGTAAAAGGAATAAAAACTTGTAAAATTTCAAACATGTTCCTATATAGCAACTCTAAAAGTGATATCATGTTACGTTTTCTCTCTCATAAAGGGTAATTTTAAAAATACTTTTCAAATGTTATCTAAAAAGTTGCACCATGATTTGTAAATAGGACTAAATAAATCTTTTAAAATGCATCTTATAAATGAGATTAGAGAGAGTACTATGTTTATTTTGTTTGTGATGCTATACTGAATTGATTAGTCTAGATTAGTCCTAAAGTTCTATATATATATTTATGAATATTTATACATCTGCCTAATATTATATAAGATATAGTTTTGTTAACAATTCTGAGAATGAACTAATAGATTTGGAAAAGACATATCATTATATGGGAAAAGTATTTTATCCTGAAGATATATTTTGAAGAGTTATATATAAGAAATTAGTATATTATCCTGAAATACATTAATTTAAAAGTGACTTTGTTATTGGGGGGAGTAAATATGCAATGCATTCTTTTTTCCTTAATCAAGATTTTGTTTCATTAGGTTTTTCTAATAAGATTTTTAATGAGGTAGTATTGGATAGCGTATAAATGAATGATGTTCTCTTTCTTTCTGTTAGGTTTTTGTTTTATTGGATTTTTCCTAGTTGAAATTTTTAATGAGATACATTTTTAAATATTGGACATTCAAGACAAGTGTTATAATTATAAATATAAATATTATGTGTGGATGTTCATTTCCTCATGCCATAATTAATTATAAGAATATTCATCTCCCCTTCACATTACTCAAAGGTTGTGGTTCATGAGATTCTTAAGCTTTATCTTCTCACATAGAGTTCATATCTTCTTTATGATATATTATTTATAATCAATTATTTAAACTTTTGAGTTGTAGGTATTTGTGTGTGTGTGTGTATATATATATAACATCTCATTTGTATTATTGGAAGTATGGAAGAGGATATAAGATTCATCTTCATTTCTATTGCTTTTATTCCTCCTTTCTTTTCATTTATATTATCTCTATTTTTTATTCAAAACATCATTGAAATTTTAATAATATAGGCTACATTTAGAGGCATATAAATAGAATTGCAATTTCTTAGATGGATAATATATAAAGTTATATAATTGTACATTTTGTGGCTTACTAAATAATAATTTAATAAATCATATATACAAACAAAAATATTATTATCATTAAAAAAATATTTTGCTAAATTTTGATTTTTAAATTAAAAAAGGAAAGCAAAAGCTTGATTACAAAATACAACTAAACAGCGTGAAAAAATAAGTCTTTGTCATTCATGACAGCAGAAGCACATTCAGGAAGAATAACATCACAACAAGAGATTAAAAAGGAGTTATAGTAGCATTTCGGACTAACATATCAGCAAATGCGATCTGTTCTCTATGAGAGTGATGAAGCTCAAAGTCAAGGAGAAAGATAAGAGATGATCGAATGTTTTGAATTATTGATCACAATATGTGATCAAGATTGTTGTCTCAAAATATGAGATTCATAGCTTTTAAGGAAGCAATAAACATGCGAACATATGAAAGTTGTTTTTAAAGGCAAATTTAAATACATGCTGCAATTGAGCGAAGTTCAGCTTTAGTACAGCTAAATTTTGATTTAACGAGGTCAACTTGTCATAAATATGTATCAATTAACTTTTGGCCTGCAATAACGTTTTTGGCGCCATATAAAGTAACTTTACTAGTTAGTATATATTAGTCCAAAAAAAACTTTTAATAATAATTCACATATTAATAAAATTCTTATTCTTATAAAAATATATCCTCCCTATTCTTATTATATAGAACCTTTTCTAAATATTTTTTATTTTTTAACATAAGGTATTAATTAATTTTTTCAATATTACTCCTATTTAAATTCATTAATTATCAGAGAAAATGTAATGTAAATTTAAATTTTTTTCAGGTAAGATTAGAAGTTAATCATGTTTTAAGACAAATTTAATAACTTAATTACCTTTAATTTTCTTGATTATGATGAGATAGCTTTTTTTTTTTTTTTTTACCAATGATCTAACGAGATAATTGAAAGTGTCTTATAATATTATTTTTTTCTTTTTACCTTTAGTTTTAATTTATGATGAGTAAGAAAAATATCATAAATTTACATACACAAGAATTCATGTTAATAAATATGAGGGATAAAATAATTTTTTTTATTTTACAAAGATTGAGTTGCTTATACTTTTCTAATTTTATTTATTGGGTGAAAAAAGAATATTTGTTTGGGTCTTATTCATGGGCACCTCAAGGATTATTGTATTTACCTTTTGAGAAAACTTATATACCAAACTTTTTATACACTAGCAAAAAAAAAAAAAACTTATATACTTAATGTGTTTGTATTTAATTAAATCAATATATGTAAATTTTTTATAGATTATTTATTCTATAATAAATTTTTGTTATTGATTAAATTAATATATTATGATTCACATGTCATAATTTGATTGAATATAAATATATTAAGTATATAATGCTAACTACATAAGTCTTTCTCTTTACCTTTACTCTTTTATCCTTATTAGATGTTAAAAAGATTATTAATTTTTAGAGTATTTTATTTTTAAAATATGTACTCTTATGATCCTATTTATAGGGTACTTTATTATTTTTATATTTATTTTACCTTTCTGCCTTTTTAAAATACTAGAAAAAAATATTAAAAGTAATTTTTTTTGTCTTTATTATGGATAGATATGAAAACTTATTAAATTTCAAGACAAAATTAATAATGTCTAACATTTTTTTTGATTCTTATTAAATTTATTAGAAATGACTTATAGATAAGAGTCAAGACAAAGAGTATATTTAATAGAGAAACTATTATAATTTTTTTTAAATTTTAAGATAGAGTTAATAATTTTTTTATTTCTTTAAAAATATTAAAAATAATTTATAAATAAAATTTAAAAAATATTTTGAATTAAGATTAAGGGAGGGAATACTTCATTTTGGACCGGAGACCATATATTAGTCTATCTAATTACATAATTACATGAATTTTAGATTCAGGCAAAAAGAAAGTACATGGAAATATGGATGGATACAAGTTAATTAAAAAGGTTGCCAAAAAATAAATAGAAAAAAGGTTGATTAAGGAACTCAGGAACGAGGAAGAGCGAGGTGGTGACTAACCCAGAAAGGAAGAAAGTTTAGGGTTTGGGCAATTATTCAAATCAAAGTCCAACTCAGTCTTCTCTCCCCAATTTGGGAATCTTGATTTCTCTAATCTTTCGCTATGACGGACGGCTACTGGAATCGGCAGCAGGCTATGCAGCAGGCGATGCAGCCGGCGATGCTTCCCTCTTCTGCCGTGCTCAAACGACCTCGTACTGAATACGGTTCGCTCTCTTTTCCCCATTTGCTTTACTTATTCTACTATTAAATTTTTTCTTGTGATTGGTACGCTTTTCTCATGTATTAATGCTCGCCTTGGGATGTTGATGAGGGTTCCCGGGTTTGTCAGATGCTAATTTTATGTAATCTTCATGTGGAAAGCGGGGTGCCTTGTGTTATGTTTTATTACTAGGTTATGTGTCGATAAAATAAGGTTGGCATAAGGTTTTTGCGTTCTCTGACAATTACTATGAAGTTGATCTGGTGTCGTGCTCGATGCTTAAGCCCAAGGTCGGCACTTTTGGTTAGAAATTATGGTTACACTCTTTATGGGCGGGGATACAGTGATGTCATGTTTGGCATGTGAAAAGATTTTTTTTTTTTTTTTTTCAATTTTATCTCCCATGGTTCGTTTAAGCTAGGACCACGAACTACTTGACCTTTCAAAACTGGGGCTTCATATTAGAGTATCGTAAATGAATAATTTTGTTGCTTTGGTGTGTACTATGAGTTTGATTTGAATATGCAGTCAACAATGGTGGAGTTATAAACTGAACTGGTGGAACAGACAAATAAAATGTATGCTTCTGTTGGCGTGTGAGATCTTCTTGATGAGGCTGACAGTGGGCTTTATTGACTGGTGACATTTTCTTTAGAGATTAGGTTACCTTCCATCTATGTAGGCCAAGTTGATTTTGCTACTATCTCCATGCCTCCATGGGTTTTATTGGTTGATTATAAGGTGACAGACTATTGGATTTTTTCCTTGGGCGTTACTCAATAGAAAATGTTATGTGGAGCTCCAAATGGATGTGGATCTTGTCTCTACCAGTGTTTCAAGTTTATTATTGTCTTGTCTTAAAGAGTTTATTGTTAGTTAGAAGTCTTAGTTATTCTTTATCTTTAGATTTATATTGTAGTTAATCTCTATGTTGATGTCAGCATAGATAATGGGGAGAAGGGCTGGGATAATGAGTGTGAAACTTTTGCCTCTGTGCAAGCCTCCTCATTCATTGTATTTCCATTCTTATCTAAGTTTTGCTGGTCCTTCAACAATTGGCTTGATGCTTGAAGTTAGAAGAAAATTTAGAGAAAGTTTGTTTAGGTATTTAGCAAATTTAGTCAGACAAACTAGGAATGTGGATTTTGGCCTCTGTAGTCAGTGGTGTGCCTAGTGAAATAGTTTATGCTTTTTGAGACCAGTGATTAACTTGTGTTTCCGTGGTTTTTCTGACTTTTGGTTTTGATTTAAGCATAATTCTTACTTCTTAATACTCTGTGCTAGTGCTAGACACTGTTGCACTGTTTGACACTTCAGGAATTGCTCCTTTTTTGGGTGTGCCCTGTGCCACATGTGAAATGCTGTTCATTTTTCTTTGACCCACTTAGTGCACCCTGGCTTGTTCTTGGGAATTGTTCTTTGATGAGTCAACCATTAAGAGGATGGGTTCGTCTCAGTTTTTTGGTGTAGTAGATGTTTGAAGGTAAAGCTCATAATAAGGTCTGTTCTTGGGCCCACTCCTTTCTCATTGACCTGCAGATCGTCAAAGTGGGAGGAAACTTGTGGATGTGACCCTTTAGATATCATTCTTGCATAACTCGTTCACCATGGCGCATGGTATGAGAATGGGATATTTGAATTTATATAATTTGTGACTGTGGCACAGGAGTAGGTTTATTTACTGATGTTTTACTGCATGTCATGCTACTAAATGAGGCAATGATATATTAATTATTATAATTAAACATTAAATAATGTGCTAAAACAAAATACTATAATTAGAAAAGGTAAGCTTCTATTAAATGATAGAATAAAAGGAGAAACATTTGATGTAATGTACTGTAGTAATGTAATTATTACAATTAACATAACATACATAGATTAGAATAATCATTCTAACAAATTCTATGATTCATAATTATTCTAACAAATTTTTCCATTCACCTATTTTTGCTTTTATCTCAAATATGAAAGCTGAAAGTCAAACTTAAATATCTCTCTTGTTCCCTGTATTTCCTCAGTCCTGCAATAGGTTTCCTGTTTGTAGTCTCCCTTTTCAATTTCTTCTACCTCCTTGCTCTTCTGTTCTGCTTCTGCACCTCTTCTTCATTCAGTTGCATGAATCAACTGGTATATTCTCTGCATATTTCTTTTCAACTCTTGCCCTCTTCATCTTATTGGGGATGCCAGCATTCATTCTCTTCCGCTGTTCAGTCCTGGTTCTTTCATTGCACTGTTAGGGCCAGTTTGGTATGAAGCATTGGAAGGGTGGGACCGGGCTTGGCATTGGTTAGTACTAGCTTTTTGTGTTTGGTATGAAGCATTGGGAAGTTTAATCCCAATCCCAATGCCATCTACTTGGGATTACTCAATACCACCACCCCCCTTGGTATTGGGAAATCAATCCTGAGATTGATTTTTTTTAGAACAAATTACCCCCATTCCCATCGACCACCACCTGCTTCTGTTGGTTTGTGGCCTTAGGCTCTGCTACCGTTGCTGTCGCCCGCCTCCCTCTTGTTCTTGTTTCTTTGCTGCTACTTGGCCCTTGCGCACTCCACCACGTAATTCCGGTATTGTTCATCCCACAAATCTCATCTCCTTCTTGGGAACATCTTGAAAAACGTTAAAAATTATAGATTTTGCACCGTATGAACACAGTTCTCTTTGGGTTAGAACCAATTGAACCCAAAACGTGCAAAAATGACAGAAATCGAATGACCGACTTCAGACAAAAGTTCATACCAGAGCATGAATTTGGGCGAAAATTGCAGCAGAAAATGTAGGTAAAACATATCAAAGCAACTAACACAATCAAAAATCCAAATTGTGATGCTATCTTCCCGAATATCTAGAACTCCACGAATCTTTAAGTAGTTGATCATGGAAATTGAATTAGGGTTTGGAAAGAAATCGAACACTATAGAAGAGAAGTGATCGACGTGGGGGAGAGAGAGTGGCAGAATGCTGGTATACTTTGTTTGAGTCCTCTCCCTTCGTCTTCCTCCCTTCTCCCTTCGTCTACCTTCGCTGTCCTCCACCACTATGCATCTAGTCGCTTTCTTGCCTTTGAATTTGCTCGCCTTCAGATTAAATTTAGGGAGGATGAATGATGGGTTTTAGGGAAATTATTTTTTATTAATTATAAGGGGTATAATAGTCGTTTTATAATTTATGTTTAATTATAAAATGAAATGAAGGAAAGTATTCCCTGCAATTATTGCTTCATACCAAACATAATTTTAAAGCCTCAATCCCACTTCCAAACCCAAAGTCAATCCTAATCTCAATCCCAATCCCTTTAAATTCAGGCCTGCATACCAAACAAGGCGATAAGGGGTTTAATAGTCTCTTTATAATTCATGTTTAATTATAAAATAAAATGAAGGAAAGTATTCTCTTTAATTATTACTTCATACCAAACATAATTTTAAAGCCTCAATCCCACTCCCAACCCGATCTCAATTCCAATCCTTTTAAATTCAAGCCTGCATAACAAACAGGGCCTTATGGTTTGTAAATATACCCTGTTTTGGCCTGGGCAAATGGAACTAGGATTCATAGGAAAGAAGGGCAAATTAGTCAATGCTTCTTTACATTACTTATGGACTCTTAAGACTTTGTTTGGTTAGGATGTCTTTGTCAATGCTATGTTATTGTCCTTTGTCCTGGAGTTTACCCAAATTATAGGAGTGCACAAAGTTTAGAGTCGTATAGAAAACCTTTCTAAGCTTTAATAAAAGTGCAGGTATATAGAATATCCATTTGGTTTTCTTTGTCAATGAACCATTAATCTTTGATTGTGGAGTATGACTTCGCTTATGATTTCTCTTCAATTTCAGTTCCTTTTTCTTATGTTCAGTTCTAGCATGAGTTTACCAATTTATGGGGTGATTTAAGTTTTTTTTTAAATGGGAATTGAATTGTTGAAGAATTAGATCCTCATGACTTAGGGTCTGTTTAGTTTTTCTCTGTTTCACGTTCAAAAAGCAAAATTTTACTTTCAGAAAGTTGAAAGTTGTTTGGGTAGAATATTTTGTAGGAAAGCACATTCTGAAAGTACATTCAAACAGTAGCTGAAAGTGAATTTCTGAAACATAACTATTTGAAGCTTTTGAAAAGTGGATTTGAAAAGTAAAATGTTATTTGACCATACTATCTCAAGTTTAATCTCTTATTCTTTTATTTAAAAAATAGTTAATTCATTAAAAATATAATTATTATTTTAATAATAATAATTTGATATAATAAAAATTACAAATCTTTATTACATCTTTTAAAATTACAAATTAAAAAATACAAATAACTAGAGATCAAATTTTTAGCATTATAGATCAAAATTTATGTTATTTAAAATCTTTATTATGTTTTTTAAATATTTTAAATATATTACATTTGTATAATAAAAATTATAAATCATTATGAATCAATGTTTTTTTTTGTAATTGTACATTCAAAAGCACATTTCACTATCACAAACCAAACAACTTTCAATGTATCAAATTGACTTTTGAAAAAATATATCCAAACATAAATTTCGTTACAACAACTGACTTTCACCAAATGAACTTATAACAAACTGAAAACCAAACGTACACTTAGAATTTTTGGCCGAGCCTTTGAGATTGAAAATTATCCGGGTATACTTATTTTGTTTTGGTTTGGTGGTAAACCTGAAGGGGCACAGCATATTTTCCCCATTTTACACATGCCTATTGCAAGACAAAATGTGTTGAATATCACATGTCATTAATGCTTTTAACTTTTAAAGTCTGTACAGTCTTGAATTTAATTTCGTAGGTTTTATTTAGGCATACTTCAAGGAAACAAAGCGCATTTTCCCCATAAAATGATATCCTTTTTGTAACTAGTTTGATTTCCGGTTGTTGGGCTGCTTAGATGGGTTTGGGTTACTTCTTTTCTCATTTTTATGGTCACAGGCATAAGTTTTTCAGCTCTCTTGTGTATTTAATCATTTATTAAGAATTTCAGTGTTTTTTTTTTTTTTCGGTTGGTATTTGCATGCTTCATAATCACTGCGGCATTTGGTCAATGGGGTGGATTGGACATTTGGATTGTTCAAGAGTTTACAATAATGTTCATGATTGACGTTTAGGCATTTGCATTTGCCTTATTTTATAGGTTATTCTCCTTTTCTTTTCATGTCATTCGAAGTTTCTGATTATTTTTGCTGGCTAAAAGCCTAAAACAAGTTTCTTTGTTATGTTTAATTAATATTTTGGATCTTTGATAATTTTAGTTTCAGTGGTGAGTTTGAAATCTTAGGAAAATGCATCTTAGTTTTGCTTGTACCTGCTACCTAGCATATTTGCTTCATCAAGTCTTAGGTTTAATTGTTAGCTTCGTCAGAGTGGATAAATGACATTGCATTTTTTTTGGAGAGTTCTATCTAAATGTATGGTTTTGGTCTTAGTTAACTGCTGCATTTTACAAAGAAATGAGTTGGAAGACTAAGAACGTACTTTTCCCCTTCAGAGATGCCAACCTCTGGTCTGGCTTCAGGTAATGAGATGCAAGCTTATGTTGCTCGAGATGATGATCGTACTGGTTCTCAGGGTATAAAAGACACAAAAACAATCTTGTCGGCTTATGACCACTACCTTCAGAGTGCGGTAAAGTTTTGAGCTCTTATGTTTGCATAATATGTACTCCCCCATGATTTTACTTACTACTTTTTCTGAAAAGATTTATCCTGTTTGGTTTTGAAGCAACTGCCTTCTTATAATTCTGGAGAAGCCAGTACAATAGGCAGTGTTGGTATGGTGAGGCCTGCCGTCAGTGGAATGCCTGGTCATTCACTAGCTGATCCTGCTGTCATGAGACGCCCTGGGAGTGGTGGCCATGATCTTGCACCAAATGGACGAAATGTCAATTTTGGTGGTCAGCTACCAGTGGACACTGTTCCAAGGCCTGGACCTGAGACAGTACCTCTACCACCAGATGCTTCAAGTACTCTATATGTTGAGGGTCTCCCTCCTGACAGCAGCACTAGAAGAGAAGTGGCTCGTATCCTCTTTTTTTTTTTTTTTTTGGGAGACACTGTTCAGAGACAGTATTATTTTGTCTTCGTCTCTTCCCCTTAAACCTAATTCGTTTCAATTCAGTTATTCACTCTCCTTAATATCACCTTTAGATATCTTCCGCCCTTTTGTTGGTTACAGAGAAGTAAGGCTTGTTACTAAAGAGTCCAAAACTGTAAGTGGACTCTGCTCGGCCTCTTTGGGCATTGGTTGTAGCTGTTGTACAAATTCACTGGCAGTTCTAAAATCTTCGTTTTAAAATGCTTGTTTCACAGCGTAGCGGAGAACCTCTTATCCTTTGTTTTGTGGATTTTGCAAACCCAGCTTGCGCAGCAACTGCTTTGAGTGCCTTGCAAGGTATGAGGAGAAAATGGGCTATTCTTAATGAAGATTTTCAGATTATATTCTCAGCACTCAATGATTTTCTTCACATAAAGACTTGCTAATAGTGATGGCAGTTTGCTGACATTTTGTTGCGTGGCACAGGTTATAAAGTTGATGAACTCAACACTGAGTCCAGTCACTTGCGCCTTCAGTTTTCCCGGTTTCCTGGACCAAGAACTGGACCTGGATCTCGAGGTAAGAGGTAAACAAGATTGCCTAGGGAACCTGATTCAATGCGCATCGCGGGGACCCTCTTTATACATCTTTTCTGGGTGAGCATTTTCATGGATCAAAGATGCTTCTCGTGCAATTGTAGTCACCCCTCCGGCCTTAAACTTGTAGCAAGGATTCCCCGAGGTGCACATAATAGCAAGATAGCTTGAGATCAAGTACAATTTAATTTGAGCGAATCTAACGTGTGGATGCTTCTGCGATGTCATATCTAAATTACCTTGTGTTACTTAGTTTGTTATTTCTTAATATTAACTTGTTAGCTGATTTATGTAGGATTTGCATTGTATCGGCTGAATAAGTATTTCTAAAAATTATTTGAGTTCAAGTGCTGGATATGGTAAAATGAAAAATGTTTTACTCACCAAAAAAATGAAAAATGTTTTAATAAATTTTTTTCTTCATATATGTTGTATATTCTAGTGTTTTAATGGTGATCTTTGCAAGTTGTATTGAGTAGTATATTATTTATTATTTTGAAAAGCACGATGTTGAAGGTGATAATTTAATGTAAAGCTGAAATACAAGTGTATTAATTAATGATTTATCTATTAAATTTTGTCATTAAATATCCCTCTACCCTTGTCTTGCTTTTCGGATTCTGTTATGTCTTTTTGTCGTATGCCCCCTTATTTTGTAACTGCTGAACATAGACCAAAATATTTACATACTGAGAAAACTAAAAACATCACGTAATTGATTTGTTATTCCCTCAATTTGGTTCGTGAATTAACCATCAATTTGGAAATAAATGACATGAGTCATGTTTATATGATCCCCTCATCAGTCTACCCGCTTTATATGATTGGTTTTATATAATTAAAGTGTTTGGTTTTAATTACATCAAGATATGTGTATTTTTTATATATTATATATGATATAAGAATTTTTTGTTAATGTTATTAACACATCAAAAATCTGTCTTTGATTTGATGGGATAGAAACATTAGGTGTATGAAGTTAAATATATAGGTCTTATCTCCTCTCAAATAATAAATTGCTCGTTGATTGAGCTACAAAGTTGATAATTGGGTTGCTAATCAGAAAGTTAGGACGATAAGTTGATAATTGGGTGGCTAATCATAAAGTTAGGCAGGAAATTAGAGAAATTTGACATGTTATGCGCTGATCTCTCAAAATTGCGCCGAGAGAAAAGCGTCTGAAATTAGGCTTTTATAAATGTCGGTACGTTGACTGAAAGAATCAGAAAGTGCTTGTCGGAGTCTCTTTGTACAGGAGAGGCCAAAAAAGGGTGTGCATATGATCCTTTGTAGTGTATGTAATTGGAGATCAGATCAGACATTGAATGTTAAATTTGAAATTTAAATTGCAGATTGAAGAGAAATAATGGAACACGACAGAGTCAAACTCTACTAAGAAGCTAGTGGGTTGCTTGGTTGGGATTAGGATAAGGTGCTGCTATCTCCATCTTTGGTCGCTGATGGGACCAGTTGGGTGCCTCCTCGTCTCTTTTCCCAAGTGGAGTACCAGCTTCCCAACTTTGCGCTCATCAAGAAGATAGCCCTGCTGCAATTTGTTTAGAAAGGACCATCCTTAAAAAAAAAATGAAATAACGGTATAATTTAAAAAAAAAAGACTAGAAAGGACCATCTTTTTTTAAAAAAATGAAATAACAGTATAATTAAAAAAAAAGACTAACAAAGATTCGTCCAGTTAATAAAGAATTGGTCAATAATTCATAAGGTCGTAAAATTAAATCTCGTTGTTAATATGAGGATTTTATTGATGGATGTTTTGTAAGTATTTATATAAGCACTCTTTGAATATAAGGGTATGCCTTGGTCCTAGCTAGTCTTTAAGATCCAACTCGCCTAATTTATAAATATAAGACTTTATTTGCACAAGAGGACAACAAAAACATTTGATATCAGTTTGCAATCCTTCGAGATCTAAATGAAATTAATTCTGATTGTGAAAATACCTAATTGCCCCAAAGCATGTGGAACTAGCGAGTTTGAGTAAAATAACAAGTGAAATATTCTGTTCAACAAGCTGACGTTTGAAAAATAACAAGTATGTTTGTTACATTTTAAAAAGTGAGAGGTCAGAAAATAACAAGTTTAAGCAGTGGAACCAATAAATTTAAATGAAATGACAAGTGAGATGTTCTGTTTAACAAATAAATATTTAAAAAACAATAAGTACCCATTAAACTTTAACAAGCAATGGAACTAGCAAGTTTGAGTAATACCAAATTTATATCATAAGGATATTTTCATATTTTTTCCAACAATATTATTTACATATCAGACCCCACGGACTACGAAGTGATATAAGATTTCTTTGGTCCTTTTTCACAAATAAAGTCCCACAATGGTCTTTGGATGCAAATTTTCCTTCAAAAAAAAAATAAGAACTACCAAATATCCTAAATTTTGGATTAAGTATAGCTTTAAAAAAAGGTTCTATATTGTATGTGTAACAATATAGTTTTTTTCAACCCAAATGTTTCCAAAACCTATTAATTAAAATCAACTTTTTATTTTTTAAACATTTACCATGGTAAAAAGAATAAAAGTTGATTTACAAACCCTATCATAATAACAAAGAGATTACCATGATAGAAAAGTAGAGTTTATCATTTTCAAACCTTACAACAACAACAACAACAACAACAACAAGCCTTTATCCCACTAGGTGGGGTCAGCTACATGGATTGCAAGACGCCATTGTGCTCTATCATTTATTAAGCTTTTAGAAATATTATTAATTAAGAGATCACGTTCAACAACTTCTAAGAGTGTTCTCTTAGGCCTTCCTCTACCTCTCTTAATCGGACTCAAAGTTATATGTTCCACTCTTCTCACTGGTGCCTCCCTTGGTCTTCTTTGTACATGCCCAAACCATCTCAACCGATTTTCTAACATTTTTTCCTCAATAGGTGCCACCCTCACTTTTTCACGTATGTGCTCATTTCGAATTTTATCTTTACATGTATGTCCGCACATCCATCGTAACATTCTCATTTCTGCTACTCCAACTTTATGCTCTTGCTGTCCCGTTAGAGCCCAGCATTCACTACTATATAACATTGCCGGTCTGATAGCAGTACGATAAAACTTTCCTTTAAGTTTATTAGGCACCTTACGGTCACAAATAACTCCTTTAGCTTTTCTCCAATTAAACCACCCAGCTTGAATTCTATGTGAAATATCTCCACTGATTTCGCCATCATTTTGAATAATGGCTCCCAAATATCTAAACTTTTCCACTTAAGGTATAATTTGATCTCCCAATTTCACTTCCAAATTATTTTCGAATAGTCCTTTACCAAATTACAATATAAATATTCCGTCTTACTTCTACTCAGACGAAAACCTTTCGACTCCATGTCCTCCTCCATAACTCAAGTTTGCAATTAACCTCTTCTCTTGTCTCTGCTATAAGAACTATATCATCCGCGAAGAGCATACATTTCGGGATTTCCTCTTGAATATGTTCCGTCAAAACATTTAAAATCAAGTTGAACAAATAAGGACTCAGAGATGATCCCTGATGTAGTCCAATCTTTATAGGAAAATTCTTTGTTTGACCACTAAGCGTTCTTATACTAGTTTTTACCCCCTCATACATATCTTGTATGGCTTTAATATAAGCAATCCGTACTCCCTTTTTTTCCAACGCTTTCCAAAGCACTTCTCTTGGTATACGGTCATAAGCTTTTTCCAAATCAATAAAAACCATGTGTAGATCTTTATCTTCACAACGATACTTTTCCATTATCCCCTTAGTAGATAAATCGCCTCTGTAGTTGATCTACCTGGTATAAAACCAAATTGATTCTCAGAAATACTTGTCTCCAATCTCAACCTGTGCTCAATTACTTTCTCCCACAATTTCATTATGTGGCTCATGAGTTTAATCCCTCTATAGTTAGTACAATTCTGAATATCTCCTTATTTTTATAAATAGGAATTAATGTACTTCTCCTCCACTCATCAGGCATTTTCTTGGACTGTAAA